>NC_054829.1:48164524-48467555 GCF_018345385.1 Vulpes lagopus | reverse complement strand
GTTTCTGATAAGAAGACTGATATCATTCTTTCTTTGCTTTTTTGTATATAATATGACTTTTTCTTATTGCTTTTAAGATTTTTATATTATTACTGGTTTTTAGCAATTAGATGATATATCTTGATATGGGTTCCTTGTCATGTTCTTTGGTCTAGAAATTATCTATCAGAAGTGAGTTAGGAGGCTCACTGGGCTCATTTTGATCATTTACCTTCTTTTGTGGATTTTTGTCTTGTACTATAGGTGATCCAAGCAAGTACCTATATTTTAAAATGTATTGTTTCCTGTTTTGTGTTAAGTTTCAATTTGTTTAAGGAAGAAGTGCTTTTTAAGTGCTTCAGTGCTTTTAATTTCATCTTGGCTATCACAAGTTTCAACATATATTTGAATTACAAAATGTTTTAAATTTGAGTTGCTTTGACAATTATTAAGATAAAATTTTCTTTTTTGAGAATTCCTGAGAATTTATATTTTTGTATTTTGTAAATTATTTTCTTTCACTGTCTTAACCATTTTGATTTTGAATATGCAAGTTAATGGGATTGGTGGAGCTACTTGTAATCCTTGTAAACTTTAAATCTGGTGCAAAACCAAATATTATACATCAAAATAATAAGATAAAGCCACATATTCACCACTTGCCTATCGAGATCTACTGGATGTATAATGAACAATGTTATTAAATGAACTGTCAGGTATTGAGACATATGCTACATTATAGGCAACAATTTATAAAGGGAGGAATAAAAAACAGAAATTAACTTAAACAAAAAATTTGCAATGATAATTTCTGTAGATTGTAATTATTAATTATCAAGAAGGAGTAAACTATACATACACTTTAAATATTCCTTTTTTTAAATTAATTTTTATTGGTGTTCAATTTACCAACATACAGAAAAACACTCAGTGCTGATCCCGTCAAGTGTCCGCCTCAGTGCCCGTCACCCATTCCCCTCCAACACCCGCCCTCCTCCCCTTCCACCACCCCTAGTTCGTTTCCCAGAGTTAGGAGTCTTTATGTTCTGTCTCCCTTCCTGATATTCCATACAGAGTGAGCCACAAAACAAAGAGAATCAACAGTAATTCACTGATTTCTAATTTATTTCACATTATTGAGACTCAGTTGGAATAAAGATATTAATGTTTTCCTCAAGGCATTTTTTATTCTTATATATGTTACTACCAATACATCATTCAAAAATGCAATATAATCTTCTTATAGACTTCAAATTTAATTAACTTTGAAGGCTTTGACTGAGTTATTTGGTTAAAAATAAAAGAATGGAGGAACTTCTACTTTCTGGCTTCACATGTAAAGATCATAGAAGTCATCACTCTGGCCTAACAACAAGCAAAAAACTGAACAAATTAAAATTAACAAGTATTCTTAGATTTATAAGGGAATTGAAGTCACAAGCCAAAGCACTTCCCCCAAAATTATAGAAACAGACAGGTAGGGGTGCCTTGTGTGACACAGTTGGTTAAGGGTTTAATTCTTGGTTTCCATTCAGGTCGTGATCTCAGGGTCATGAGATTGAGCCTGTCAGGTTCTGTGCTGAGTGCAGAGTCTGCTCAAATTTTTCTCTTTCCCTCTGGCATTCCCTGTCCTACTCATTCTCTCTCTCTCTCTCTCTCTCTCTCTCTCTCTCTCTCAAATAAATAAATAAATAACAATAATAATAATAATTATTATTATTATTATTACTATTATTATTTAAGAGAGCAACAGACACGTTGGTAGTGAGCATCACTACCTAGATGTATAGAGACAACATTTTAAAATCTCACTAGTATTAAGGTGTTTTATTTTTCTTTTCTTTTTTTTTTTTTGACATTCAATGCAGATTCTGTTAAGATATATATGTAATCCTAGGGAAACCACTAGGAAAATAACTTTAAAAATACAATGAAGAAAGCATCAAAGAAATGTAAATGTTACCATAGGAAATACTCAATGAAAAATGAAACAAGGAGGAATAGAGGAAGAAGCTAACTGGACATGACACATATATAAAGCAAGAAGTAAATATAAATCCAACTATATCCAATATAACACTAAATGTGAATGGATTAAATATCCAATTCAAAGACAAATATTTGTATAGGATTAAAAAATATTTACAGGAGGCACATTTTAGATTCAAATATAAAAAAAGATTGAAAGCAAAGAATGGAAAATGGTATATTTACAAACAGCAACCATAAAAATGCTGGAATACCTATAGTATTACAAGAAGAAAGTAGGCTTTAAAACAGAAATACTACAAGATAGAAAAAAAAACTTTTTAAACAATACAAGTGTTAATCCATGAGAAAAATATGACAATCATAAACATATGGTACTTGACAAGAGAGCCCTAAAATACATGAAGCCAAAACTGATAATATACAATTAAAAACTGGTAATTCAACAATAAAGATTCAATAGTCCACTTTCAAAAATGTATAGAACTAGGCATAAGCTCAACAAATATGTCCATATCAGTAACTATATTGATCCAAACCATTTATCCTTTTCCCTCTTATCTATCACTGCCAGAATCTTACATATATTCTTCAGATTTCTGATAATAATTAGCAAAATCTATAAATTCTCTTGTCAGTTCAGACTTTAAAATTGTTTGCTAGGGCATTAGAGATCTGGCTCTGAATTAGTGCTAGATACAGACATGTGGTAAAAATGGGCTAGGTGTACTGTGTTCTATTGCAAGGAAAATACCTAGGAAATACCTAGGAAAATACCTATTGCAAGGAAAATACCTAATTGCTAGATCTTCAGACAAGATAGGAATAGTCTTATTAGGGGAAAAGCAGAAGTTTCTGTATCCAATATGTGCAGACTCATTTGAATTTTATCAGGATGTCTTCACGATGATTATGTAGGTCACAGCCTTTCTAATAAATAAGAGAAATTTTGCTTAGTACCTCCAGAATAGCTGTGAATTTAGCATACTGTATTATAGTACTTGCCATATCATATCAGATTTTGTTGTCTGGTTTTTGTGTGTGTGTGTGTGTGTGTGTGTGTTTTCAGTAAGATTTTCAAGATGTAAGATCTAGTAGAATAGTCATAAAAATGAAATCTGGTCCTCAGAATTTGCCCTGAGCTGAGAAGCTAAAACATAACTTGTCATTTTCCTTCTTTGATCAAGTTCCATTGCGAGCAGCCATCCTATCTTAATTCTTGTACAAAATAATGCATCATTCATAGATCATTGTCAGAAGCAAAAATAACTCCTATTATTTTAAATAGGAAAGGAATTACAACAGGAATGTTGGTGTTTACAAAATTAATGGGAGTTCTGAAAGGAAATTCTCGATTGAATCATCTAAGAATGACTTACAAAATAACACAGACTTGCTCTACTGAAGCTTCCATTAGAGTATGCCTAATGCTAGGAGCTGCAGTCATTCCTGACATAACTGCCTCTCCCATCTCGGAAGCCAGAGAATGGATCCTGGAATGAATTTGGCTATGGAATGACTTCATGTATTACTTGCCAGACCTATCAGCCATAGTTGTAGGAAATAGTCTTGGGGCTCAGCTCCATCCTCCAAACATCCGTTTCTTAGAAAGAAATTACTGGATATAAATAAGTCTAAAAAATGTACTTTATTTCCAATCTGTTCTGATGGATAAAAGTTAGAATGGAGGGTAACTTTATACCTAATACAGAATATCCAGGAAATAAATAGAATCTGTATGGCATAGTAATGTTATTCCCACTTTTCATTTAAAAGTGCACATGAGGGATCCCTGGGTGGCGCAGCGGTTTAGCGCCTGCCTTTGGCCCAGGGCGCAATCCTGGAGACTCGGGATCGAATCCCACATCGGGCTCCCGGTGCATGGAGCCTGCTTCTTCCTCCGCCTGTGTCTCTGCCTCTCTCTCTCTCTCTCTCTCTCTCTCTGACTATCATAAATAAATAAAAATTTAAAAAAAAAATAAAAAAAATAAAAGTGCACATGAATTATAACTTATTTAATGGTAATTTCTTTTGCTCCTGGGACTCCTATTTCCAGGCAATTTTCTTCACAGAATTTGGCCATATATATATTTATTATTTAAAACTTTGTATAAAACATACAGTATTTATATTTCTCTGCAACAAATTTTGCATATAAAATGAACTTTAAAATATATGCAATTACCATGATGCTTTAGAGTCATATTGAATAATTATTCTGAATTATGTTATTACACTTGGGTTGTTGGGTTCAAATTTAATCCAAGCAACAAAATATATCTTGATTTTGAAATATAATTATCAAATAATGTAAAATTATATAAGGGAAGCATTATAATGCAGTAGGTAGATCTTATTAATGACTTTTTATGGGTCCGTAATTTAGTATTTTTTAATGTTAAAATGAAACATTTTTCAGTGATCCTTAATAACAAAATGAAAAGAGGATATGGACACTATTATGAGTGCTTATAGAAGGTACATTACTGATTGTTGCTAAGTCCATTATTTCAGTAGGATGCACAATAGTGAAACTCCAACATATTGTTTTAATTAATCTAAGTCAAATAAACTCATGGTAACGATGAAAAAATATGAGGATAAATAGTCCGAGAATGACATTGACAAGGTGTCTTGTTCCAAAGAGAAAACAAATTTATGTTTCAATAAACTTGTCAAAAGAGTTATGAAAATCTGTCTCCTGTGACTCATAAAAAATGTTAAAATATATTACCACTTACTTGAAAATGCAGTTATAATATTTTGGATTTGAATATGGATATTTTTAATCACTTCCTCCTTGAAATTTGTAGCAGATACAGGTGAATGAAAGTGTTCTTTAAACTTTCTCATTACTAAGAAGAGCAAAAATTAAGAAAGGATATGTGTTAGCACACTTTTTACAAATTTTGAATATTTAGGTACTAAGATGGAAATATATATCTTAATCAACATCACTCATTTGTTATCTGATTGACACAGTTGCTGACACTTGCAATTTTATTGGATACATTCATTGCTTTCTCTCATATGAGCAATGCGTTGCTTTGCAACGAAAAATGGTCATTACCATAGAAAAGTCTCTTCTCATGGCCATTGGAGAAGGGAAGAGTGTTTATAAAATACACAAATGGATTGATGCTGATTTTCACAGTAAAGTCCTTTTCATTTTATGGCTTACTGTCACATTGTACCCAGGAAAGTATTTATAGACAATAGAATAGATTGAATTCATGTCAAGAGCAATAGATGATACATATTTCTTAAAGCAAATGACTTTAAAGGAAAAAAAATCTCATTAAGTATGTTTTTCATCAGAGATTAATGGATTTCAAGGTTTTTCAATATGCATCTTAATCTCAAGAAAACCACTAGACAGAATTGTATTTTTTTTTTTTAGTGTTGGGATTTGCTGCCAGTTCCTAGGTTACATCAGGAAATTCTTATATTTAGAATGTAATAGTTTTTAATATTTTGATCATTCTATATGTAAAAATGAAATTTAATTCAGAAATTACAGAAGCAATACTTTTGTTTTGATATACCTATAAAATTTCCCTTCTGTTTATAAGTGCACTGCTATTTTTGGCTCATGAACAAATATATTTCAATTCTATAGCCTTTTAATCTTGAAAATGGACTTTCAAAACATGGAGCTGCTGAAAGCTTCATTGTATAGCCTCATAAATAATCACATAATCTATTGGCAAAGACATAGAAATGGAATAGAAATAGCGTTTTGTAGGGTTAGTTTAGTTTCTGGTAAATGCTGAAATTTATAACTAAGTTTTTTATAACTATTTTTAGAATACAATTGCATGCAGTTGAAACAAATTCTTTCCCTTGTATACAAGGCAGATACCTTAGCATCCCAATGATAGAGAAGGTCACATTTTATTTAGAATAACAAATTCATTTTCTTCTCCAGATTCATAAGGGAATTTGAGTGCTATCTGTTCTATTGTCCCTCCCCCCTTTTTTAAAGATTTTATTTATTTATTCATTAGAGACAGAGAGAGAGGCAGGGACACAGGGCAGAGGGAGAAGCAGGCTCCATGCAGGGAGCCTGATATGGGACTCCATCCTGGCTCTACAGGATCAGGCCCTGGACTGAAGGTGGCGCTAAACCACTGAGCCACCCGGGCTGCCCTCTATTGCCCTTTTAATCTTACTTCATATCTCTGCCTGGGTCTTGCTTTGTCTCTCACTCTTTCTCCATGTCTATCTCTTTCTCTTTCTGCCTTTATGATTTTCCTAAATGCTCAGAGAGTAATTTATGGCAAAGTATATTTGCTCAAATTTTGAAATGGAATTAGTGGAAAATATGTTACTATGGCATATAGAAATTTTTAAATATAGAAAGTATATAAAGTCTCCCCATCCCAGATTCCAAATCTGAGTTGTGACTCATTCCTTCAGGTGGTTCGCCTGCAGGAAGTAACGACTGACAAACATCTGCCAAATAAAGTTCTAAAAGTTTTATCTGTAAATACCATATACACAAGAAAGAAAGTCTATTATTCTACTACAAGTTAATAGCCACTATTAACATTTGTTAATAATAGCCACTATTAACATAACTCTAGAACTTTTGCAGAGAAAATGTTTATGGACATATAATAGAAATTCACTGAAGGTAACATAAGCAAAATGAGGAATTTATGATATGAATACAAGATTTTAATTTCATTAAATTTAAGAGTGCAGCTAGGGCTTAGACATGGGTTAGAATCACAGACCAGAATTTTGCACATTCTTTTATTCAACCTCTGATCTTAGCTTTCCCTGAGTGTTGGCTTTGTTGGTTTCTCTGTTTTCCCGACGAAAAAAACAAGTATTATTTCTGATATCTCACAAGTTTAGACATTACAGGTAAAATTAGAGAATAAACTGTCAGATGACATTTTGAGAAAGATGTAATTAGTCCAGACTGGCCAGGATAATCATGGCTGCCTGAATGTATCAGGTGTGGTTGAGCGAAGAGGAAGGTTCTATGATCTATAAACAGGAAATCCCTAAAATTAATCCTGAATACCGGGATGGAGTGATATCTAACTAGAAAGGGCAGCTAATTTTCTGCCAAGAAATAATTCAGTATATACCTTCTGTAATTATTTAATTGTTAACAATAACCTCAAAAATATGGAGATAAATAGCATTGTTTTTTCAATCAACAATATGTCCTTGATGTATTTGTATCCAATTAATACATTTTGCATCCTTTTAATAACCACATAGCATTTTATAATATAAATACATTTCATTAATTAACTAGTTCTGTATTTGCCACTTGGGGTACTTAAAATTTATATTCTTTTAGGTAATTTTTTGTATGTACCCAGGGTTATTTTCTTCAGATAATTGCTCAGAGAGTAAAATTGATAGATTAGTGTACGCATAGCTTTACAGATTTATATATTATAAAATATCTCCCCTCCACCAGAAATGTGACAATTTGTTTTCTGACCAATATTTAATATGGTACCTATTACTTCCCCACATATTGACACTATTATTTTTAAACATTCTTTGATCCTACTGTGATATATATTTGTCAATATCTATTTGAAGCAGATATTTTCCTTATTATTAGGCTTTGAAAAACCTGTGTTTTTTTTCTCAGAATCTACAGAAAAGGTATTTTTATTTGTCTCTTTATTTTATTCCTGTAGCCCAGTAGTAGGTAACTATTTCGGCAAAATATGTACCCACTCAAATAATTGGACTTTTCTCTTGCAGTACTGTCCAAGATGGTAGAAATACAGAAATAAACTATCTCCCTGCTTTACTATCTGTTAGAGACCAAATGACTTATACAAGCTTCTTGAATTGTTAAACATCTTTGTTTAAATACACAAAAGCAATTAAGCATTCATGTATGCCTTACTGGTCTCAGTTATAACTTTTGTAGCAAGAACATAATCAGATTTATTTACTCTTGTCATCATTTACATTTATCTGGAGATGTGCTCTTTCAAACTATTGATTTAACAACTTGGTACATTTAGTTCTGGAATTGGTTTAGGAAGAGAGTGATACAAAAAGAATATAATATTTCTAATTTAATGGAAACATTGTTAGATTGACTTAATGCTAGGTTGATATTTTCCCTGTATTTTGAAATATTGTTATTCCAAATTCACTAGTAAGAGTAGCAATGTAGTCATTCATTTACCTTTGTAACACATATGTAAGAAAAAATTGTCGTATTTATGTGAGAGATAATTTCATCTAAAAAATCATTAATTAGAAAAATCCATATTATGATTACCTCTTAATAGCAAAGGCAGCATGCTTAGCAATTTATTTTATTAAAATAGCTTTTTTAAGACTTAGAACATGTCACAGAATATTTTTTTAAAGATTTTATTTATTTATTCATGAGGGACACAGAGAGAGAGAGGCAGAGACACAGGCAGAGGGAGAAGCAGGCTCCATGCAGGGAGCGCGAAGTGGGACTGGATCCTGAGACTCCAGGATCATGCCCTGAGGCAAAGGCAGGCGCCAAACCGCTGAGCCACCCAGAATTTTCAATATTAAGATTCACAGTGAGATAGCAGAAGCACTATACATTTGCATTATTCCATTTCTAAAGATTTTAAATCTAAATTAATTTACAAGTTAATTTTCTATAACTTTGAGATTATAATTTTTAATGTTTTGGCATTACCAAATGCTTTATTTGAAAGAGTTTTTCAAAAGTTCCATAAACTTAAACCTCCTTTCAGAATTCTATAAACAATAATTCCAGCCTTTTCTGAATATTTAATAAAGCTGATAGGCATTCATCTACACGGTGACATTTTGAGAGTTTCTAAGAAGGCTTCCCTGCACCATGCAGTGTTCTAAAAAAGCATTAAACAAAGAATTTGATTTACTGTAAATCATGATTTTTACTTTCTGTAAGATCTGGGGGAAAAATGCTTTAATTTGAGAAATACTCCTAAACCCAAAACCTCAGTGAAATCTCTTAACATTTTGTGTCAAGCCTCATGCTAGTGAAGAAGATAGCCAATTAAATGATTCAGAAGAAATTCTAATACTAGAGTTTGGTTGGTTCTGGCAGAAAATTTGATAGCTTGACCTTTCATTTCTACCCCCACCTTAAAAAGTATATATACATATATATAGCATCTTCATTTGTCTTTGTGTCCTCTTGAGTGTGTTTATTGTTGATATGTGTATATGTGTGTATACTAGCAATGAAACTAGAAAATTTAAATTTTATCATCTATGCTTCCTTGGAAGATCAGAATGTTAAGGCTCACTTTAGCCTTTTTGTTGCTTTTCCAGGGTGGAAAAATGAATGGTAACACATTGGTTAATTTATATAATCTTGTGGGTCATGTGATTCACCCCCACAGAGACCAGTAAATCCACTACAAACAGGGCTGGGCTCACCTCCAAGTAGTTATTATACTACTTGCCAAATATTTGCCAAATAGCAAATAAGGGAAACTGGAGAGTGAGAAGAAGTCAAAGCTGTTTTATCAATGCAATTTATCCTTATGCATAAAAAATCAGGAAGTCGTCAGGTCTGGATAAAGGGAACTTTGACATATTGTGAGTTCATTAATGATCGCAATTCTGTGATTCTGAGTTATAGTGCCTGACCTGAGTTACTCATGGCAAGGAATTAGTATATGATAAAGTAGTGTATAATGTTTATACTTTATTGCACTATCAGATAAAAATCTAAAAATAGATATGGTCCTCATTAAGATGTTCTAAAATTGTATGGAAAGAAATTAATGCTTATTTGATTATCTACTAATGTTACAATGTTAAGTAATAGAGAAATCA
Organism: Vulpes lagopus; assembly: GCF_018345385.1. Lineage (NCBI taxonomy): Eukaryota > Metazoa > Chordata > Mammalia > Carnivora > Canidae > Vulpes > Vulpes lagopus. Next base: position 48,457,784 of record NC_054829.1, on the reverse strand, counting down.
TCACTCCACGTCCTCTGTAACACACACGTTATATAAGACCTATTTTTTTAAATTACATTCTCATTACATTACTTCCTGATACTTTTTATAAGTACAATCTTTTTAATAAACATTTTTATTTAACTTCAGTTGATTAACATATAGTGTATTATTAGTTTCAGAGGTACAGTTAAGAGATTCTTCAGTTGCATATAACACCCAGTGCTCACTACATTACATGTCCTCCTTAATGTCCAACAACCACTTAACTCATCCTCCTACCCTCTTCCCCTCCTGTGACCCTCAGTTTGTTTCCCATGATTAAAACTCTCTTATAATTTGTCTTCCTCTCTGATTTTGTCTTGTTTTGTTTTTCCCTCCCTTCCCCCTTTGATCCTGTTTTGTTTCTTAAATTCTACATATAAGTGAGAAACAAATACAACTTTTTGATTAGACAGACATGATTTTTCCCATTTGCTGTACATGCTGATTTCAGTGTGCCATGGAAACAAATAAGAAAGAAATGTCATTTTAAGGTCCCTTTGGATAACTGGCATGGACAGAAGACAGAAGTGAATCAGAAGTCCTAGTCCTGAAATAAGTGAAATTTTGGTTAAGATAAGATGACAGTAACATTACATTCAAGCTTTCAATACCTGTATTTGTACATGGTATAATCATTTTACAAAGTACATATTACAAACAAATATTAGTTTTAATCATATTTGGGGGGAGGGTATTGTATTTAATTGCCCATTTTATCAAAGACACTTTTCCGATGGCAGTGTCTCTCCTTTCCTTTGGGTTTGAACTTCAAAACTTTACACTGCTGAAATTCTAAGACACTTTTAAATTAGACAACTGTCTTTGTTCTCTATTACTACATAGTGTTTTACCTGTTAATTTTTAAATGATTTTTTCATATGATATTGAAATCAATAATGCAGGTCCTGGAGGCAACTACTCATTTGTTTTCTGTACTATATATTGGTTTACTTTTAATGGAGTTTATAAAAATAAAACTTTATAGTCTATAGCCTTTAACATCTGGCTTGTTTTTTCTCAAGATAATCATTTTGAGATTAATTTATGTTGATGCAAGTACCACTAGTTCATTCCTTTGTATTGCTGAGTAGTGTTAAACACAACAGGTTGCTTACACACTTGTCTACTGATGGAAATTGGGAACTTTACAATGTAGGAGTATTACAAAGGAAGGTGCTGTGTAGAACACTCCTGTGTAAGTCTTTGTGCAGGTGTACATGTTCCTTCTCTTGAGTGAATACCTAGGAGTAAAATGGCTGAAAAGTTTTTACAAACCTGCCATTTCCAGTGCTCTCTATTTCTTGGTGTACATCCATATTTCTTTCTGCCTGACAAGTTGTTCTTAACACTAATTTTTAGTGAAGTTATACTTTTGATGAATTATTTAAGTTTTTATAGGTCTCAAAATTGTATTTCATTTTAATTTTTGGAATATATTGCAAAGAGAATAAATATTAGATTGTCAGAGATTTCTCTTTAATACTTTAAATATATTGCTGTGCTGTTTTTTCTCTCTCATTTTTCATGGAAAAAATCTGCTTATCATCTTTGTCTTTTTCGTATATGTAATATGTCTTTCTTGTTCTGACTGCTTTTATGATTTTCTTTTTACAGTTGTTTTGAGAAGTCTTATTTTGATGTACCTGAGTGTGGTTTTTATGTGTTTTGTGCTTGAAATACATTGAGCATGGTTTTGTTTCTGCCTACCCCTCTCTACTTCACTAAAATTATTTTTTTGCCAAGATCACCAATGTTTTTATTCCTATGGCCAAAAGTTTATCACTTTTCATATATCTTGTCCTCTAAGCAGTGTCTGAAAAATGTAGAACTTTTTCCTTCTTGATATTGCATTCTCCTGATTTTTTTTTCTCTATTTCTCTGGCTAACCCTACCCAAAATCCTTTATGGATGGCTCTTTTCCCTTTTTCTTCATTTACATATTGGTACCTTGTATACTTAGCTAGTCTTCCCTTTTCACTCTGATGATTCTTTCTGATCTTCATTGTCTCCTCTTGCTTCAATTGTCATTTAGATACTGATAACCATTTCAAACATCTTTAGTAAACTCCAGATACATATATCCAGTTATTTATTGCACATTTCTCCTTGGATGTGTTGCAATATCCTCCTCAAACTCTGCCAGTATCACACTGAGTACACTGTCATCCCACTAATTTTGTTACTTCTCCAGTGTTTTCTGTTTCTGAGTGCTGAGTAAATGTGTATAATTACCATCTGCCCTTAATTATCCTCTATGGACTTGCCTATTGAACTACTTGATTTGAATGTACCTGCGAAACCCTTTAAATTTGGCCTAATTCCCAGCTCCAGTTTTTGTGGCTAGTACTGTATGTGGCCATCTATAGTTTATAAGTGACCATGAATAAATTTCGATGTTGCTATGTAAATCTATTATTGCAGAAGATATTAAACAATTTAATATACCTTTTTCAAATTTACCATGCTTACCAGAGTAAAGGTTTTGTAAAATTATAATCTCAGATTTAGAAGACATAGTAAAGATTCAATAATTATTTCTAAACAGCATAATTTATAGGCACACACAACATTAAACATGGCTGAAAATTTTCAGATTATGTGTATTTCAACAAACTCAAAAATGTGTAGTTTTTTTTTAATTTCAGGATTTATATCATCTAGCATTTATTTGCCTTTTAGGTGGACTTTGCTGCCTTATTTTTAAGTAAAAAGTTATTTTTCTATTTAATGTCATTAACGCTACATTAACATAAGTGACATTGCTTGCCTTTCAAATTTGAGTAATTTAATTATGTTCAAAAGAACATTTTATGACATTTAAAGAACATTAAAGTTGTGTATGAATTCTCTCTACATAATTGTATTTATATTGCAACAAGTAGACTTGAATTAATTATTATTCCAAATTGAGTACTGATGAATTTCAACATTTTCATATTGTTATATAAACATTTTTGTCATATTGCTGATGGTTCACAAAAATCTATTTTTTTATAGTCAAACAATTGTCATGAATAAGTTAATGTCTCCTTTCTTTGACTATTATTTTTATTTACTTCTTACAAACAAATTAAATTCTCATATGATAGTGGCAAAAATGATAAATTTATTATATTTCTACCACTAAAATTCTTTATAGGCCTTCAATAAATGTCATGAGAAATACTGTAACATGATGTTAATAGACTACGTCAAGCAATGGAAATATACTTTAGTATCACTTTTTCAAAAGGAAACTCATTGTGAACGTTATGGGCTTGTTTATTTTACAATGGTTTGACCAATGTATGTAAGATTTGGAAGATTTTTTATAGCAACAAAAGATTGAAACAAAAATTCGTATAAATACCTTGCTTTCAAATAACTAGGTAATCTAGAAGTCAGGTTGGATGAGAGAAGAAACATTGATATCTATAACACATGATACATTATGGTTAACTTGGACTCAGATTTGGTATAACAAAAGGAAATTAAAATTAAATAATAGAAAGTTTAAAAAAAGATTATAATAGGTCATAAATATATTGTAGCATAAGCAACAAATCTGTAATGAGGGCTTTAACTGAAAAACCCAGAATTGATCACTTCCAATTTAGAGTCATCACAAAATAAATCTGATGGAAAAACAGTTCAAATGAATCGTCATTAGGATTTTGTTAGACAATCAGGCTCCCTGCATGGAGACTGCTTCTCCTTCTGCCTATGTCTCTGCCTCTCCCTTTCTGTGTCTCTCATGAATAAATAAATAAAAACACTAAAAAAAAAAAGATTTTGTTAGACAAAGGTTTGGGAGTAGAAGCAAGAATATATTTATGTAAATACAGATGTGAACACAGCTCAGGAGAACAGACATCATATATATATTTAAAATATGTGATTTTAAATGTTGAATAAATGGAAGTGAAACATGAAGAGCAATTTTGAGGGGTATTAAGATGAAAACCTCAAATGAGATTTTAAATTTGTTAGCAAGTAAAGTAGAGAATCCACCATCATGTTTCTGAATATGGAGTAAACACAGTCCAAGTGGTAATTTTGGAGTCTAACTAGATAACCTTGTGCCAAATTCATCAAAGCATGCGAGAATGGAAAATAATGAGAATCTGAATGAGAGTCTCAGAATAGTTTACACATTAATTATAGACATGATCTCCAGGAAAAATGTCTACCAGCAAATGGTGTGTGTATGAGAGTACGATTGAATCAAAATCCGTATGCCATTAAATGAATTTCCTTCTAGACATTACCTGTTTTCTGAGCTAATCTCAAATGTTCCTCTTTATATAGATGATGGATAGATTGCTATATATAGATATCTATATTCTAATTTTCTATTTATTGAAAGGGAAAATGATTTTTAGTGCATGATAAAATGAATTAATAACATATTTAGTTGTAATACATCTTACACTATAGAAAACAAAAAAAGTTTGCTAATTTTTTTCTCAATAAAATAATAGAGAGAATATGGGTTTTTTTGAAATAATAAAAAGATAAAAAGAATCAAAAAAGCTGAGTGTGATATATGCTGCCTGATTAGTCAACTCATGCCTTCATTCTTGAGGAGGCTGAGCTTTGATTGCCTTGCCTTTGTCAACCTGCCTTGTCAAACTACAGAAGCACCAAAAGACTCCCAGTGAATTCTCCAAGTTTCAAACATACTCTACCCCTGCCCATAATACGTAGCAACAACTCTACCTCCTCATAATCATAAGAATCCACTACTTTCCACCAGTATAGAACTCCTTTCTTGCCCCATTGATCTAAAAAGTTATTTAAAAATCCAAAGCCCCAAGTTTAGTTCATGTTCTCTGATGATACTGTTGTTCTACTGGGAACCAGAGCCCCTAACCAGCAAGGCTTAGTTCGTAGAGAAGCAGAGTACAATTTCTATAAGTGAGCCACTAAAAGTGATAGTTAAAGAAGCTAATTGTAATCCCACCTTTTAGTTTTCAGATCATGCCCTCTATATAGGGAGGACATAGTATTATACATTGAATGTTTTCTCAATGAATATATAACATCCATGAGTCAAGTCTCAAGTTGATGTCTTATTTGAATGCCAGTCTTTGCCTGATATTTCCTGGTATTGTGATATGTAATAGAAAGAGTGGATTATTTAGAACTGTGTCCATTATTGCACATGCTTCCCTATAAAATGGCTCCTTTAATCTGAAGCTGAATTATATGGGATTTCCTGTAAGTTTTTATCAGTCACTTTCTAAGCCTGTGAATAGAAAGGCTATTCTTTCTATTAGCAGAAACACTTGGAATAGGGAAGGGAATTTATTTTTGGTGTGAGGCATAGGTTGCCAGGTTTGTGCCCTACCTAGATGTCCAACAAGGAAAATTGCTGCCCCCGATTGGAAGAGATCTAATGTAGTTAACTTGCCCTCAGATGGTTCATTGTTCTCCTGCAGGACTCACTGTTAATAAAATACTCAATACAGTAGTAGTTAGAACAGGATTGTGAGATAAAGCCAATGCTCTTGGCTGCATATATAGTCTCCATCTCTACAAACATGGGCACTTTATTCATGAGTCTCCATCTCTACAAACATGGGCACTTTATTCATGAGTCTTATTTCACAAGTAACGGTATAGCTGGGCATAGAGACTGGCAAGCATCCACCGGATACAGTATCTATCCACCATATTATCAGACAGATAATCGGATCCTTTTTACTAGGTCCATCTACATGCCTCTACACCAGAATCTTTTTCTTATGACCTTTTACTTTTATTTCTCTACATTCTGATCAACCAGGCATGCATCCTACCCAGATAACCATGTATATCTTTAATTAGGCCATATCTCTTTACTGTATATGAGGCCTGAGTTTTTCTCCATGGGGCCATAAGGTTTAAGTTATGGAAGAGAGATCACTGCAGTGCATGTAATAAATCTCTGAATCAATTGTTCATGTAACTTTCTGGGCCGGGTCCAATTCCGATAGCACAATTTTCATCATACAGTGGACTGTTGATGTTCCTGCCCAAAATGATGATTTGATGGATTGCACAATACCCATTTCATGATGAGTGCTGAGGTCACTTCGCCACTTAATTTCAATCTCAATTATTGCTCAGTAGTATGCCAGGAAGATGTTTTCAAATAGTGAGCTTTTCCATCTCTAAGATATCTTGTCCTCTTTCCAGAACCTAGAAGTTCTGTATTGTGACTTTCTAATTGGGTTTTTCTAGAGATTACACAAAGAATCCTTATTAAACATGGGTATTAATTATAATATTGAATGTGATCTTGCACCACAGCTTGGCCTAACTGAATAAGCTTCCAACTTTATTGGAGTCTCACTCAAAATTGTCAATTTCCAACTCATCAGACAAATTAATGGAAAGAATATTCCTACATACATTATATACTTTTCAAAACTCATAGAGGCCCACATACTGATATGACTTTAATGGTTAATAGTGCAAGGTGCAATAATTTAACCTTAACTTTATTGGGGATATATTTGCGAGAACTTCCTGTACATTTTAAATAAGAGTCACTATTGTAGTAAGGATCAAGTGAAAGTCTCCAAAGCTACCCTTTGAAACCAAAATATTAAATTAGGTCCTTCATTAAAATTGCAAAATTTTTTTTTTCCTGGAGAGCCGTAGTGATTACATTTTAAGGAGTCATACCAGAAATATTAGCATTAGGTCCAAGTTCTTTGCTAGGACATTACATTCTTAAATGCTAACTAAAGAATCTTATCAATGTTGAATATTCCACTTCTGGTATTATATCAGAAAATATATAAAATAACATACAAACAAGAAAGAGATTGACAAGAAAGAAGAAAAGATAAGCAAATATATATACTGCAAGTGTATTGGTTAATTCATTTAACATTTTATAGAATATAAAACATAGCCAAATTGATATTGAAGTAAAAGGAAATATGTCATATCTATTTTAATTATTATAAAATATTGATAATGCAGGGAAATTTAAAAAGCAGAATGAATAATATAATATACAATCTAATAGGAAATATAGAAAATTCATACCTATAATGTCTCAAAAGACAAGTTTCAAAATCTCAGTGGAGCTATGTTTTTTCAATTTTTCAGGTAATCTCCATACTGTTTTCTTTTTTTTTTTAAGATTTTATTTATTTATTCATGAGAGACACACACAGAGAGAGAGAGAGAGGCAGAGACACAGGCAGAGGGAGAAGCAGGCTTCATGTTGGGAGCCAGACGTGGGACTCAATCTCGGGTCCCCAGGACCACACCCGGGGCGGAAGGCTGCGCTAAACTGCTGAGCCACCAGGGCTGCCCTCCATACTGTTTTCAACAGTGGTTCAAACTTTTACACAAATGTAATGCATTATGCTTTAAGGAGTCAAGCCTAAAATATTTTTGTTAATATGCTACGTGCAAAAAAAAATTGTCCAAAGTGTTTTCTAAACCATTTTGTGTTTAATAGGATGTGTTAGTACAGAATTAAAGAGAACAAATCTAAAAATATTTGAAAAATACTTCCAAAATTTCTTTCCTTTCCCTGATTAAAAAAAAAAAAGATTCAAAATTTGGTTTTAATAATGCAACTTGTTTCATATCCAGTTACCACTCAGGAATTTTCTTTATGTTTACTAACTTTAATATTCTTATACTCCATGATGGAAATACTAACCTTAATATTCTTATACTCCATGATGGAAATTTTTAGCTATTATTAAATAACTTCCAGTGGCTTGCCTTGAAGAAATAGCATTTGATCAGAAGAAAGTATAAATAGTGTAGAACTATTTGCTTAAAACAAACAAACAAAAAAAAGCAAAACAAAACAACCCCCCCCACTTCAATAAAAATTCAATAGAGCATCAAGTGTTTATCAGTGATTGAATTAAATACTAAGAATTTCAAGATAATGTACTCATTATCTTTAGAATTCTAGTATGTCATTAGATTACCCAACCTGCAAAGACAACCAAACTCTCAGCATTCCTCTAGTAATGTAGAGAAGCAATAATTCCCAAGTGCTAATGAGGGTTAGACTTCACTGCTTTCAATATGCTTATAGAAGTTTACCCTTTTGACTATCCCCTCAGTTATATTAGGCATGTGACAGTAATTTGAAAAGACAAAATGAATATCTTATAAAATTTAACATTGTGCTCGTTAACTTGGTTTCATGAAGGCCAGATGGCAGAATTTTCTTAAAGTAATAGGTAAATAACTGAAATAATTATAAAAATAAATAGAAAAAAAAGTCATGTATGATGAAAGGAGTCAGATTGGTTATGAAGATTCAAGGTCACAACTACATTTAATAAGGCCATATCAGAATGAGTAAAAGATTAGATAAAATGACGTAAAGGAGGCTATATTTCATAGGGTACAATAGGAATGTATCCATATGTAGCAATGGTTTCTAGGAAGGTTGCTGGATGATTGAAGAAAATTTTCCCAGGTCTCACTGAATAGTAAAAGGACTATAAAAACAGAAAAGCAGAAGTAGTAGTAGTATTCCCAGAATAAGGGAAATTATCTCCACTTACCTGGAAAATTTCCCCCGAGTGTTAGGATTTGCCAAAGTTGTTCACTCCTGGAAAATACTGAAGTCTCTTCATACATGACATGGAATTCTGAGATTATTTTCTTTCCTGATGTAATAGAGAAGGTCCAGGCCTACACGCAAAATTTAGGACCTTGGTAGCAATAAAGAAGCAGAGAGAGGACATTAAAAATATTAGTTAAACTAATCAAACGCATTATTTTACTCCAATAAGAGTACAGAGCCTTTTCTCTGTTCCATCCTCTCTCTTTCTTGCTCTTGCTCTGTTTCCTTACTTTTCCACCATAAAACCTTTGAAAAAGAGTCAGATCTTCCTGACTGTAGCCATTTTATTTAAAGTCTTCTCATCAATTTACTGTTTGGAGGTTAGACCAAGAGTTGGTAACCTTTTTCTTTGAAACATCAGATAGTAAATTAGATTTACTTATTTTTTTAAAAATGTATGTATTCATGAGACACATAAACACACACACACACACACACACACACACAGGCAGAGATACACGCAGAGGGAGAAGCAGGCTCTATGCAAGGAGCCCGACGTGGGACTCGATCTTGGGCCTCTAGGATCACACCCTGGGCTGAAGGCAGCATTAAACCCCTGAGCCACCCGGGCTGCCCAGTAAATTAGATTTAACAGGCCAGCATTGTCTGTTAAAATTACTCAACTCTGCATGTGTAACACAAAAACAGCCACGACAGTGTGCAAATGAATGGTAATGGCTGTGTTCTCATAATTTTTTTTTTAATAAAAATAGGTGACAGTTTGGATTTGGCCAATAGGCCATAGTTTGCAGACCTGCAGTTTAAAACATAGAAATTATATCAGTGAAGCCTGGGCTAAGCTACTATAATAAAGAGATCCTGAAGATACAGTAACTTTGCATATACACATTCACTTACCTTCAACATAATATTCCAGAGTTAAGCAGTGAGGGCTGGTAGAGAGGCCATGCCATCCTCAAATCTGAGTCAGGTACACCTTCAGGTCTGCAATTGACTCCTCCTGGTCCAGTAATTTATACATTAACTATTTAAGTGCCTCATACTTAATATGAGAATGGAGAAGAAACAGGATAACCATAAGCAGAGAAGCAAAACAAAAAAATAAATAAAACAACAAAATCTTGCCCTTTAGAAAAGAGAAGACTTTGAAACAGATGTCACTGGCTGATCACATACAGGGCAGAGCCATGAGGCCCTTCTTGGAATTTAGTTGCTTCTTGAGACCTAAGTCCTGTTTTCCGGGAGGAGCTTTCTTGTTTATTGTCCTTTGTATTCCTCAACTTTCTATCTGAATAAATCTTGTATTATTTCAGGTATCACATATGAATCAGATACATTATGCTCCTTTGCCCTATTTTCATGTTTCACTCTTTCTTTCTGTGGGTTTGAATCCTAAGATTATTTTGGGACAGAACCACTGGATTTTATATGCTACATTTCTGGTATAATTAACAATATAATTCTTTTGAAAACTCAAAAATCTTTCCAGTTTATTTGTTTTCAATCAGTTCTTTGTGAATATAATCATAGCTCGGCATTTATCTGGGCATAGGTTTTAAGTCCACATTTGACCATCTCTGTCTTCAATATTAGGCACACAGTATTCAGCCCAGTTAAAGATGATATTGTGTGGCTATATGTGTCCGAGTAAGTTCTTGTCTTTGGAATATCTGTGAAGTGATGTGTGCCAATGTGGAAGTTGCCCTCAAAAGAACTGAATGTGTTCTTTCTTCCTGGTTCTTTCTTCTGGTTCTTTCCTCCTCCTTCTGAGTATGAGATGGGAATTGGATTTGCCACCTGGGCCGGCATGGTTACTTCCTAATGATTACATGAGAGAGAAAAAAATGGTTCTTTCCTTTAAACCAATGAGTTTTTGGGTCTATTTTTATAGCCAGGTAGACCCTAGCCTAACAACAGTGCCGTACTGCCTTCAGAGGTTGCTTTCGCTGGTTTATGATTTCTTAACCAACTAACTGGTTCATAACCTGTTCAGTTAATATAAATAGAACTTAAAATTGTAGTGGTAATAATCCAGGGCTATAGATGCCAAGGCTATAACTTAAGAAATATGAGAAAACAACTATTTTGCTATATGTGCTTATAATATTTATAGCACAAACAATAGTCTTATAGTTCAGTTCCAAATGATTTTTTTTATATGTAGCACTCTGAATTTTCCAAAAATATTCCTCTGAAAACACTGTAATGAATCAGGAGCTTGTGCAAAATATATGTAATTCATCCCTCCTCTTTAAAATAATAGAAAGACTTGTAACCATATACCTCTAATATTATCCAAAAGTTGGTCAAAGCCACAAACCTTCTATGCAGGTATGGCATCAAAAAAAAATATGTTCAGGTTGTGTGCCTGTGAATATCAATATCCTTAAAATCCTGTCTTATTGATGATGACCATATTAATATTTACAACTGATTTTATTGGGCATTTTCTATGTGCCGTATTCTGCTGTAAAAAGTTAGAAGATAATTTAGAAGAAAATGAGACTAAGTTTGAGCTCACATAGAAAGAAGCAGAGCTGAGATTTAAATTTTTAACATTTGAGATATGGAAAAATTCAGTTGACTCAGTCAAGATATTAACAACTGCATTGAAGGTTTTCATCTTAAAATAATTGATCAATATCAGTTATATCTCCACTGAGATCTGATGATTACAAGTTTATTAATATAGCTGATCTAGTTTGAAGAATTTTTTTGCCTCACTCAGATTCAGTTTTGCACATTGTCTGGGTATCCAATTCTCGTTAATAATTAAAAGTTCCTACTATGATTTTTATGTTTAAGATGATATTTTCTTCGTATTTTTCTCTTGTAATATTCAGATTTAAATGCTGTACGTGAAATTCTGTGTTGATTAAAGAAGCAGTTGGTGGTCAATGAATCCTATTCCCCCATAGAGACCAGTGAGTTATTTTATATTCAGCCAAAGAATATTCTTTGAAAACAGCAAGCAGCGAGTCTCAGTGTGATGGTGAGCATGAGCTGTAAGTACACAGTGTCAGACTGTGTAACAATAGCAAGAGAATAAAACAGAATCCACTTCTGAAATTCTTCAAGTATAATTGATAATAAGTCGATGGGTGAGCTCCCTGAAATAGGAGATCTAATATTCCAAGATAGGTCGCAAACCAAGTACATTGGTCTGGCTGCCAGAAAATTGGAAATAAAAGTAGATATCTAGAAAGCTAAAACAAGAAATTATTTGCCTCTGGATTTTTAAAGATTTAAAAAATGGAATTTTTCCATGCATGCCTCAGTAAATGATCTGTGTCTCATTCATGCTCTTCTTTCTGAATCTTTCAACTTAGAGAAAGAATTTTGGAACAGCTGTGAAAAATTGGGAAACTGAAAGTATGTTCTGTGGCTTAAGTCAAAGTAGTGAGTTCCATTCCAAATGTACCCCCAGCTGAGTTAAGGAAAAAGCTGGCTGTTTTCTTGAATTTTGGAGGAGTCTTAACTCTTGAGGGTCTAAATATGTTTGTTTGTTTGTTTGTTTGTTTTCAAATAACTGTCTCCAACTATATTCTGATGAATCCTCCCGTCATACTAGGAAGGATTCAAGATATCTTGGCTCCATTTCAGAATTTCTGTCACCTTGTGTAAATAGATTGACCTATAAAAAATAATTATTTGGTTATTTTCATATGAAGATTTACATATTAGATTTGGTTATTTTCATTTTTAAAAGTTATTCTCAACTCAGTTCAGAGTTTGATCTTCCCCCTTACCTGAGGTCAGATTACATCCCTTCGTGTGGCTCTCTGCAATAAAAAAAAGGGTTTGGGAATCCCTGGGTGGCACAGCGGTTTGGCGCCTGCCTTTGGCCCAGGGCGCGATCCTGGAGACGCGGGATCGAATCCCACGTCGGGCTCCCGGTGCATGGAGCCTGCTTCTCCCTCTGCCTGTGTCTCTGCCTCTCTCTCTCTCTATCTCTCTCTGTGACTATCATAAAAAAAAAAAAAAAAAGGGTTTGGGGGCAGCCCCCGTGGCGCAGCGGTTTAGCGCCGTCTGCAGCCTGAGGTGTGATCCTGAAGACCCAGGATCCAGTCCCACGTCGGACTCCCTGCATGGAGCCTGCTTCTCCCTCTGCCTGTGTCTCTGCCTGTGTGTGTGTGTGTGTGTGTGTGTGTGTGTGTGTGTGTCTCCATGAATAAATAAATAAAATCTTAAAAAAAGGGGGGGGGGTTTGGCATGGCTTTAGAACACTTCTTCCTTCTTTCTCTTTCATGCATGAACTCCAGTGTGGAGCTCAAGTTTCAAGGATAGGGTCTACGCCAAGTCGAGGTCTTCTGACATTTCAATAAAAACCTCACTCTGATTTAGTCATATTTTATTGATCTTTAGTTTTCTGCTTATATGGTTGTCTTCACATGTGTATGCTCTTGATATATGCCACCAAGTTGAGCGTGCCTTTATGTAGTTCTATAGCAGCCAACAGACCCTTCACCGCTGATAAGCCCACTGCTCTTAGTTGTGAAGTCATAGGCACAGCTGAAGTTTTTGTTTGCTCCCACCTTGGGTACCAGACGAGAAGTAAATGACCCAGCACTTTTCTTCTCAGGCATACCACAGCCACTTCCCCTTCTATCACTGTGGCATAGACAGCCTCAATAATTCTTCCTTGTTCAGAAATAAGAGATGGGCTCTCCTCTTTAGTTCAAATATCATACTTTTCTTTCCCTCCTTAGAGAATTAGTAAGTCATAAAAACCATAATGCCAAGCCCTAAAATGCTCTTAGGATCAATTTCTCCACCTTTGTTTTTATCTGGATGCCAGAGGTGTCAGCAGGTACTAAAGATCAGCAAGCAGCAAGATGGAAAACACAGTTGTTGATGCCACGGCTTGCAAATGTGCTTAGTCTTTACAAACGATTTTTTGGGGGCCACATGGCCTTAGATCTCTCATCCATAGACCCTGTACTCAAGAGGTTAATAATATTATCAGTTTTCTTACATTAGCTTGAGGGTGGATGAAGGAGCAAGGAGCTGAGTTATTAAGCCTCTTAATTAAACCTGATGAAGATTGATCTCACCTGCTCATTGTCTGATCTCACCTGCATTTTCACCTTCGACTGTGGGGTACATAGTAATTTTGTCCTCAGCTTTAGGCTATGGCATCAATTCTAGGGCAACAGGAGAAATCCTATTGGATATTCTAGAATATCTCATGAGTCACTTCAAGATTGAATCCTGATGTGATTCACTAATTCTGCTAGCTATTATGGATGGCCAGAAGAAATAGATATTTATTCCCTCATCCTAACACCACAGAAGTAAAATCCTCCTATTCTTCTACTGAGGATGCAGAGCCCCTTTGATTAGGAGGAGTGCAGACTCTGCTCTTCAAATATAAATAATGGAAGAGAAAGGTAGCAGTACAAATCACTGTAATGAGTACAAAAGGAAAGTGCAATTCTTTTGACAGCTGAGAGAGACTGAATTCTTAAAATGAAGTCATTGAATGTCAACACTGAAAGAGACTTTCAGAGACTATGTAATTCAAGCTTGATTTTCCACTGAAGAAAACCAAGATCCAGAATGGAAAGGGAATTTTTGAAGGTTCCTCAGCTATTTTGGAAAGATGAGGACTAGAAACAGATTGCCTGACAACAAATGATTTCCACAGAAATTCTAAAGTTCTTTTGTCACACTATTTGAACATATAAAGATAGAAGCATGCATGCTTCACTGGAATAACACATTCATAGTTACAGTAAGAAAAATAGTAAAGCTCTTGCTGGCCTCAGTATTGAATACCATGCATTTGGGAGAATTCCTTCAGTGCCTCTGACAGGATGAAATAAGTATTAGCATCTCTTACCTGCCTGACCTTTCAGGCTTACTCATGGAGCCTCATAGAATCACTCACTCAGAGGTACTCATCATGTATATTCCAGATGGATAAGAATATGAGAATTTCATTTCCTGAGTATATGTGTCCATTACTACTTACCCTCACTAAGCACTAATAGTCGAGATATTAAAAGAATTGCAGTGAGAGAAAATAGCTGCCTAATTAAAATACTACCCAGCACCAACAAAGCTTCAAAACATAGATCAGAATAAAAGAGAGCTGAGAGTCTTTATAAAATGAAGGCTTACGTTAATTTTTCTTAATGTATGAATTTGAAATCATCCTATTAAACACTTTGACGTAATTTCGATTTACTTTCTCTTCTTATCCTTCACATTGTTCCCATAAGGAATAAACCTTGTTCAGAATTAGTTTCAATGTATATTTAAGGACTTAGAAATAATAATAATTTAATAATCTATCCTGTCATGCTAAATGGCTAACTTCAAGGTGACACCTTTTATATTGGTTGTGGTCTACTTCAAATAATAAAAACTGTGTTCTAATGAGCTGACATTTCCATCGCCCTGAAGAGGTTCTGTAATTAGGCATCTAAAAACAGTGGCATAGTTATGCAGTTGTAGTTATTTTTAATAGCTTTATTCCTAATGAGGAAGCATTTTGGATTAACTTGCAACATTTGTAGTGGGGGAAGAAAACATCTTGATAAAAATGATGTTCTCAAATATTTTCCTCTATCCCCAAATAAATAAAATGATATTTTTCTACTTGTCTTTCACTATGTGGGAGCATTTTGAATGACTGTATCATTGATAGAAAAAGAGCAGAGGCCATACATGTGTTGGGTCAAATGGAATAGGCAGTTAGTCACCCAAGTTCAAGAATATTGTCTATAATGGTTATGTCTGAAATGGTACACTTAAGACCTGTTCCATTTATATTTAAATGATCAAAAAATTGCTAAGACAATGCATAGATTTGGGTAGGCTTCTGAGTGATTTCCAGTTATTACTGAGTCCCTGAATCTATATCTCAGTAACAACTCCACTTACTTTCTCCTTATCAGGCCTCCTTAAGTTACCAGATTCCTGATGCTCCCCCAGTGTCCTGTTAGAATGCCTACTTGAACACCAAGGAGAATGCCTCTCAATTTCCCTAAAACCTAAGACCACCACTAGAATGACTACCAAGGTGGTGGTAACTTTTGTACAAATATAGGACAATGGTCTCTTCCTAGTTTTGTCACCTGAGTTCCATAAGTAACATTCTTATGCAAGGGGTTCTGTATTAGGATTTTCCAGAGAAACAGAACCAATAGGAGATGTGTGGGTGTGTGTGTGTGTGTGTGTGTGTGTGTGTGTGTGTGTATAAAGAGATCTATTATGAAGGTTTGGCTTACATGATTATGGAAGTTGAGAAGTCCCCAAATCTGCCAACTAAGGCCTGAGAATCAGGAGAGCCAAGTTCTAATGTTAGACAGAAGGCAGGACAAGACTGATATCCCAGTTTGAAGACCTTTAGACTAAAAGGGCTCATTCTCTCTTTCTTCACCTTGTGATCTATTCTGGCCTGCAGTGGATTGGGTGAAACCTGTTCACTGTGAAAAGGGAATCTACTTTACTCATTTGATAGATCCAAATGTTAATATCACCCAGGAAAGTTTTCACAGACCCAACCAAAATACTGTTTAACCAAGTATCTGGGCGCCTGGCGACCCAGTCAAGTTAACACAGGAAATTAGCATTGCTCTTTCTTTGATTTGTAAGCCTTTTGTTTCTAATATCATGTTAGCAATTTCTTAGAATTCAATCTCCCACAACTCCATGAGAAGAAGAAACTTCTTCCTTTTTTCTAGACGCAGAGGAATCTTCATGCCTCTGTCATGTAGAAAATTATTTTCTTTCCTTAAAAAGTATAACATAACTATGTTATGTACCTCCCACAGAGGTACTTCAACTCTAATACCCAGATCTAACAAACTTAACTTCTTGTCTCTAGAAGACCCAACTATGTACATAAGTTGTAAGAATGCCTCATCTCTTTGCAGTAGATTTGAAATGAAAGTCTTTACCACTTTGAGACTACATATTCTTAGACCCAGAATTCAGGATTTAGACATGAGGACTTCACTTAAATATAATTTCTTCAAGAAGAAAGTTCATCATACTGTGTCCTAGGAATGGAAACTTTGCCCTGAAACAAAAGCAGGGGGAAATCTATTTCCCTCCTAAAAACTTTATACAGAAGTTCATGATATTATCCTCCTAAAATATCTTCAGATTATGACTTCCATGTATATCACATTTTAATTTTGAGTTCTCTGGTATCCTGAAATTCACACATAAATTTTTAAAAGTGGAATGAAATAATTTTAAAAAGTGAAACATAATAGGATTTGCTTTCCCTTGGTAATATCTCTCATCTTTGCTAATCAACTCCAGAGATAAAGCTGGAATCCAGTCTGTATTTCTAGGCAGTCCATTTCTTATATTATTTGTTAACATCTTATTGTCTCTTCCTATGGTCTGAATTGTAAATTAAGGTATGCTTCCCTAGATGGCTTTGCTTGAAGAATTTTCTTTATATAATCACAGATACTCATAAAACCAGTCCACTGCTGATTAAACTATAATAAATTTGTTCAAAATGCTATTCAAAAAATTATGTTACACTTACTGCCAAACTACTTCCTTAAACTTTGGGAAAACGTACACAAGTAAAGAACTTAACAAATCATTTGGATTTTTCATTTTTTATAAATTAGGAAACTATAGCATGGAAAGGCTAAAACATGCCTAAGCTACCCAGAGATTAGAAAATGTAGCTAAACCACATTCAATTTCCCAAAACCTTAGTCTTTTCTATGAAATATCATAATTGAGTATCCAGATCTTATGGCACTTCCTAAGATAAAAATGTTATAGTTAAAGAAATGTGATGTAGATAGAATTACATGAGATGAAACCACCATTCTTCTGTATTGATGGACACTTGAGTTGTTTACATATCTTGATTGTTGTAAATAATGCTGCAATAAACATGGGGAGGATGGATATATCTTTTCAAATTGGTGTTTTTATTTTCTTGGAGTAAGAACCCAGTAGTTGAACTATTGGATCATATGATAGTTTTATCTTTACTTTTTGAGTAAACTTTATATGTTTTCACTCATGTGGAATCTAATCAACAAAACAAATGAACAAACAAATGAAAAAAAGGCTCAAATATGGAGAATAAACTGATGGTTGCCAGAAGGGTGGTGGGTGGGTGGTGGGCAAAATAGATAAAGGGAATTAAGAGGTACAAACTTCCAGTTATAAAATGAGTCATGGGGATGAAAAGTATAGCATAGAAAATATAGCGAATAATATTGCAATAACATTGCATGGTGACAGATAGTAACTACATTTCTCATAGTGAGTATTGAGAAATGTAGAGACTTCTTGTCAGATTAATAAATTCTGCACTTGAAATTAATATGATATTGTATGTTAATTATAATTTAAAGAAAACTTTCAATCCTTCTAATATATATCAGTTTCATTTGCTGCAAATAAGTGCAAATTCAGACATATGAATAAGGAGTGTGCTTTAGGAAATAAGGAATAGGGCCCTAGTTTACTTTCAATAGCTGTCAAACTGACAAATGGAATTGCTTTCCATCATCTGATCTCTTTGGAACAAAAGTGAACAAACCTAAGGCAAAATAAATCTGTTGTGGTTAAGAGAATGAGAAATTCTTACACAAATAAACCAAATTTTAAAACCAATTTATGGAAAACAGCAAGCTGATGGAAACTAGTTAACAGACAAAATGAAGAACAATCTTAGGCTAGATTATGGTAGAAAAAGACTGCAGAGCAAGTGGGGAACAGTTGTGAACATGTTCACAACCACACAGAATCACACACATACACAAACACACACCACATTTTAAATAATATTATTTATCTAAGATTGTAATTGTTTCACTATTTCTATATTTTATATGTTTTCATTCTTTGTGCCTTGTCTTTTTTAAATCATTACTTCCCAATATTGAGTTTCCTATCTTGATTCATCTTTCTGGAATCTAATAATATACAAGGAATCAAGTACTTTATTCAGAAAAAAATCATGATTAGTTTCTGATTACTTGCATATCTGAAAATACCATTTTGTTTCTTCACAAGTAAACTATAGCGTGGCTTCCACACCAGCCCAAGCTTTCTAAATGCTGTTAGAGGTTATTCCGTTTTGTTCTGGCATTTAACATCATAAAACAGTCTTCAGTCAGTTTGACTTTTATTTGTTTTTAGGTTTGGTACCTTTGCATGTTCGTTTTTCTTTTGCATACTCAAAGGATTATTGGATTAGTTCTTTGTGTTTGAAAGTTAAACACATGAAAAAGTATGGATCTCTTTCTATAAAATTTATTTGTAACATTGTATGCTGGTTTCAGACATGTTTTTATTTTGTTTTAGATAAGGAGAGTTTTGTCCTATCATGTCTTAAATGGTTTTACTCATTTTATTCTCTCTTCCAGAGACATTAAATATTCCAAGTTTTAAAATACACAATTTGGTGGGTTGTTGTTTGTTTTTGTTTTTAAATATTATCTATTTCCTCATAGATTCCATCTTCTTAAGCTTTTTCTCTCTTTCCTGGGAGTATTTATCAAGTCTATCCATTGCTTACCTATTTAATTTTCTTTTTTTTTTCAAAGATTTGTTTATTTATCTGAAAGAGGGGAAGAAGGAGAGAGGCTTCAAGCAGACTCTCTGCTGAGTGTGGAGCTGGACTGGAAGCTCAATCTCATGACCCACGAGATCATGACCTGAACTAAAGCCAAAAGTCAGGTGCTCAACCAACTGAGCTACCCAGGTACCCTTCATTTCATTTTCTGAAATGTCAAGTACTATATTTATTTTACCATAATATAGGCTATATTAATCTTACTATATGATATAACATGATAACATGTTTTCCTTTTTTTTGTAAAAACACTATTATATCATTTAGAACTATGGATTATATTTTTTCACTATCAATGTTTATCAGATTTCCCTAGTACCAGTACAAAAGAAAGATCAAGAAGAGTTTGTTCTTCAAAAAAAATTATTGAAAATTGCCCAATAAAAAAAGAAAGAAAATTTCTTAATAAAAAAGGAAGAAACATTTCTTCTAATAGAACCACTATTTAAGGGCCCTAGTAGAAAGTTAAGGAGCTGGGTATAAGAGAAGAAAGAGGATATAGAAGGAGAAGAAAAAATGGTAGAGGGTAAGTTCTAGCTCTCTTTTTGGTGTAGCAAACCCCATAAGAGTCTATTTCCATGTACAGAAGTAAAAAGGAATCTATGTGAAAGGCTTTTTGTAAATTCGGAGTCACCTTCCTCCATTCCCTGTCCACCACACACTTGCCTTACCTTCTAGCTTATCATCTCCGTTCCAGGAGACTTTAGTCATAGCTTAGGGTTTTTCCCCAACTGCTTTCTTAATCTTGCAATTTTCATTTCCAGTATAGAGAATTCATGTAAGACACGTGAAAATTAAGAGAAAATGTGCTAAGTACTATTTCTCATGTTCTCATCTTACCTAGAATTTGCTTCTTTTAAGACAAATGCTGAGGGCATCTGACTAGTTTAGTTGGTAGAGTGTGTGTGACTCTTGACCTCAGGATTGTAAATTTGAGCTCCATGTTGGGTGTAGAGATTACTTAAAAGTAATAAAATATTTAAAAAGAAAAAGACAAATCATGAACTAGGTGAGTTTTTCTTGTTGAGGGGGTGGTCACACAAAAACTGTGCTAGCAATTCAAGTTTAGGTGTCTCAAAATGCTGTAGTGCAATCTACATGAATGCAACAAAGTTTGTGTTAATCTTTCCTTTTATAGGAGCTATTTATTATCATCACTGTGTGAATACAATGAGTAATCAGCTTCTGTGATGGTGGGCTGCTTATGAGATGACTCATTTCTAAATACTCTAAGCAATTGTTAGAACACTGGCAAAGTCACTTTGGCCCTTCTTGCCAGACAAATCTATAAATATCTCTAGCATTCTGGGGAATGAGTCTCCTGAACATATCATCATGGAATATTGACAGAAAATCCAGATTGCTACCCAAACTGTATGGAATACAAATGAAGGATTTCCTATCTGGTTGTGTTGGAAAGAAGAGTGTGCTGTATAATGCATATCAATGAATCAGAAGACTGAAAACATAAAACAATTTGAACTAGTTTAGCACTGAATCAGATTGTAGCAACACAAAATGCAGTGAGACAAGCATGTTTAATTAGAAAATTAATGTCATGAATTTGAGGCTGGAGGCAACAAACATACTACTTGAGAATTCTGTTGCTGATATGTGGGTGGCTTGGCAATTCATATTTATAGGAGCATATACATTTACATTCTCAATATCTACTATTGTCACTAATTATTTCCTATTTAATTCCTATTAAAATATGTATTTGGTTAAAATTGGGGCTATTCCATTTGTAAAGATGTACTATACTCTAATTCCAATATATAATTTGTTTTTAAGTAGAAATGCAGTAATGTAGCTTTGAAGATTTTCCATTATTTCTGGTTTTGTGAAGACATTACTCACTCAGTGCTCAGGGATTATGCCTTAATAACTGTGTTAGTCGCAGTTCTCTAGAGAAACAAAATAATATATTTTGTTATTACATATAACATATATGTTATATATGCTACATATAGAGATTATATATATAGATATAGATATAGATATATATGCTACATATAGAGATTCATTATGAGGTTTGGGTCACATGATAGAAGTCTCGGTGATTTCCCATCTGCCAGCTGGAGGCCAGGGGAGCTGGTGGTGTAGCTCCAGCCCAAACCCAAAGTCCCAAGAAGTGAGAGGCCAATGGTGTAAGAAGCAGTCTGAATCTAAAGGCTGGAGAATGAGGGGCACCGTTGTCTAAGGTCAGGAAATGGATTTTCAAGTTCAACAGATAGACTGAATTTGCCTTTTTGTTCTATTTGGCCCTAAGTGGGTTGAATGATAGACATTAATATCCATTCCTAGTGGTGAAGGTGATCTTAAAGTCTATGAAGGCAAATGCTAATCTCTTCCAGAAATACTCTCATAGACACACCCAGAAATAATATTTTACCAGCTATCTGGGCATCCCTCAGCCTAGTCAGTTGATATATAAAATTAACTGTCACAGGATGCCTGAGTGGCTCCGTGATTGAGTATCTGCCTTTGGCTCAGGTCATGATCCCAGGGTCTTGGGATGGAGTCCCACATCAGGCTCCCCACAGGGATCCTGCTTCTCCCTCTGCTTATGTCTCTACCTCTCTCTGTGTCTTTCATGAATAAATAAATAAAATCTTAAAAAGAAAAAAAGAAAAAAAACTGTCACAGGAGTTGAGAAGCTAAAGTTAAAAAAAATTGTGATTATTATTTTTACTCATACTAAAACATATGAATGTTTTCTTTATACTTCTTATTTTCAAGTGTCTATCTCTTATCTTGCAATGCAGGTAAAAGGATCAGGAAGAGGGGATGCCTGAGTGGCTCAGTGGTTGAGTGTTTGCCTTCGGTTCAGGGCGTGATCCTGGAGTCCTGGGATGGAGTACCAGGATCAAGTACCACTTCAGATTTCTCACAGCCTTTAGAAACGATGAATACCCACCATTTTCTTCAACGTGGATGGACCTGGAGGGTGTTATGTTGAGTGAGGTAAGTCAATCAGAGAAGGACAATCATTATATGGTTTCACTCATTCAGGGAATATAAAAAATAGTGAAAGGGAATAAAGGGGAAAGGAGAGAAAATGAGTGGGAAAATCAGAGAGGGTGACAGAACATGAGAGACTCCTAACGCTGGGAAATGAACAAGGGGTAGTGGAAGGGGAGGTGGGCGGGGGGATGGGGTGACTGGTGATGGGCACTGAGGGGGGCACTTTACAAGATGAGCACTGGGTGTTATAATATATGCTGGCAAATGAACTCCAATAAAAAAATATACATAAAAAGAAAGATTCCCCATAGGGATCCTGCTTCTCCCTCTACCTACATCTCTGCCTCTCTGTGTCTCTCATGAATAAATAAATAAAATCTTTAAAATAAAAAATAAAGGAGCAGAAAGGGGATGAAAGTTAGGCATGACAGTAGAAATAACATTGGTAATGCCTTACATTAACTGGCCACTCATTGGCTGTCAGAACAGCATGTGCTGGAGGCTGTATATTAACTGCGCTCTTT
Organism: Vulpes lagopus; assembly: GCF_018345385.1. Lineage (NCBI taxonomy): Eukaryota > Metazoa > Chordata > Mammalia > Carnivora > Canidae > Vulpes > Vulpes lagopus. The sequence continues at coordinate 48,435,160 of NC_054829.1, read as the reverse complement.
AGTTTTCAAAAAAAAACCTACTATTTTTAGAAAATACAGGTGAATTTTAGGGACTTTAATTATCCCTAAATCCAGAGTTTCATTTTTAGCCATTTTGTAACTTACTGAGTAGACTTTCTACACTGAGACAATCACTTGAACTGGAAAACCATATCTATATATTGTCTAATATTAGTTTGTCTACTTATTTAACATATTTTATTAAATTACATCCCTGTGCCAGACCTGTGCTAGACCCAATGGATACAATTATCCAGATAAAACAGTATCTATCTTCATGGAGCTTAAAGGCCATTATATTCCTTTTCACATTTTTTAGTCATTTGTTTATCTTCCTTTTGCCACATTTATTAATTTATTCACAAATGTATTATTAAGCTTCCATAATATTTTGAGTACTGTGAGTGAGAAATAAAATATAAAGCAAAGTTCCTTTTGCTCATGGATTTTAAAATCTAATGATGCAAGACAGACAGACTGGTGATTATAAAAAAAACAACATGTGATGTGTGCTATAATGTGGGAACTTGAAGGCTCCTAAAATTTTACAGGGCTCAGGGAAGTTTGTGCTGAAGAAAAGATAAGCAGGCCAGGGCTTCAGTGGTGATCAGGGATCACTTGCACAAATCTGAGAGAGGTAAGAATTGGTAGGATATTTCAGGCACAATTAATTAGTAGATGCAGATATGCAGAAACAGGGAGAGAAAGGTCACTAGGATGATATGGCTGAAAGTGGGGTATGTGAAGAAGAGAGGTTCAAGTCTGGAAGAGATTTTGCACCACAATAAGGAACTTGTCCTTGGAATGACAGAGTCAATTGATTTATATCACTAAAGGGAAAGATAGGATCAGCTCTGCATTATTGAAGTCACTGAGAAGATTGGATTATATTTAAGGAATGAGGTTTGTTTGTGGGAAATCTAGAGTTCTAGAGAAAGGGTGAGCATCTATTGCTGTTAGACCATGTGAAAGAGGACAGGAGTTTAAAGACACTTCAATTAATTTATCATTCATGCAGTTTCACCCAGCTGAGAACAGACATGGATAAACAGTCTGATGTAGAAATAAATCAAGCAAATGTTAAAACTGCATCTGGCAATGCTGATTACATTTATCTAGTTGAATATATATGTGCACAATATTGCCCTATTATTTTCTTCTTTAAAAAAACAAAACCACCAGATCAGTAATTTATTCTATTCGCCATTTTAAATGCAATAAATAGTATCTTACTGATTACTTTTGGAATCAGAGGGGGAGAATTTTTTTTGAAATAATTCTAAAATGTGCGGAGATAAATTCATAATAGCTAAAGCTTTGTGTTGTGTTAAAGTAGCAGGGAGTAATTTGTAGACTGGTCTGAAACACATTGAAATATCTCACTTTATTTGAAAAGATTTATGGAAAATTACATATTTACCCTAGCATTATGAAATCATTCCATTTCTCTGCTGTATTTTAACAATTTTATTTCCATGACTTTCTTTATACAAAAATAAGAAGTTCTGATTAGGGCCTGACTGTTCCAGCAAATATCAAATATGTACATGATCCAATCTCTGCCTCAGCATTAATGGAGGAGTCACTCTGTGACAGACCTGTAGCAAACAAATAAGCAAAATCTTTCCCTCATGGAGCTCACATGTGGAGCTGAAAGTGTAGGAAATCAGACAATGAGCAAATAAATAAGAAAACTCTCAGATGGGGACAAATGCTATTTAAAAAATAAAGCAAGTTTTTACTTTGCCAGTGGCTGAGTTTGGGGCGAATTTTAGATAAGGCATGTGGAAGCTTTCCTGGAGGCAGTGCTATTGAAGCTAAAAAGTGAATGGCAGGAAGGTGGCCATGACTAAATCTGAAGAACTTTCCAGGTGTAGAGAATGGGCTTTTCTTTTTAAAGAAAGAAAAGCCAATGTGGCTGGAGGAGAAAAGCAAGAGAGAAAATAGGGAAGTGTGAGGTAGGAGCCAGTAGAGACTGGAGAGAGAGCAGGACCATGAAGCACCCTCAGGGCTGTTTTTATTCTAATTGCAGGGGGAAGCCTTTAGCAAGGAAAACCATAAGTAAATATGGCTTGTATCTATTTCTCTGGCTCTATACACTAGTCTTACAGTGCCAGCCTTCTGATTTAACTGATACGAAGTAGTGAACAAATCCCAGAAAAACTAAATCACAGTCATGACCAAAGGCTATTTGCTGTGATCTGTAGTTTGGACACCTAACAGATTAAATGGATGAAAGTGTAAGCTGTGTCAAATTTATTGTGCTTCCAAGAATTTCAGTTTATACACACATACACACACACATACACATACATACACATCTCCAAGGTATTTATTAACATGGTGATTTTTATTCTTGTTTTATCATTAAATAACTCAAATTATTTTATTCACATGTATTTTATTCAACTCATCATAAGCTCAGGATATGACAAAAGATCTCTTTAGGGGGAAGAAAGGAAATTCTTTTGTGCTTTCCTTTCACATTTTTACATACTGCTACGCCTATCATCTGTCAAAAGACAATATCAGTTAAGTTTCTAACAGCCTGGGGAGCTCCGATGAGAAGCAGGCCTCACAAATCCCATTTAGGTCCTCTCCATGCTGAGAATGGCTCTTGCCCTACTCCCAGAGCACCCTCCTACACACCCAATTTTAGATTTGACACACATCATAATACATCTGCAGTTGTGCCTTAGGCAGCAAAGCTTTTGAAAGCATGAAGGACACCAAATCATTCTTTCTACTATCGAGGATGCAGCTGGCCACTTATGTTCCTCTTTCTGGCATCCACTACTCAGTCCTGAGAGTTCTATCTGCTTTACCTATGATTATATTCTCTCTCAGAGAGGGGCAGCAGCATGAGAAAAGGAATAGTCGATACTCACTTTTGGTTTGCATTAGTGCTGCTCATTTTCTTATGTACAAAATAGTAGAGTATATTCTGGCCTGAATGTGGATGGGTGTCCTTGTTTTTCTTTTTCTTTTTAAAGGTTAAAGGTTGTTGACACCCTTCTGACTACGAAAGCTTATGGTATCCTTCCCCTGCATGTCCAATCAAAAAAATGGCAATGATCATCAAACGAAATATTCCTAACTACTTTTGTTATTGTAAGGTTACAATTTAACATTGAATCTTGTGACTCCAAACTGAATAGTAATTGATCCATTTTCCATAGTCTTTTTTTTTTTCTTTAATTAACTTTTATTGGTGTTTAATTTACCAACATACAGAAAAACACCCAGTGCTCATCCCGTCAAGTGTCCACCTCAGTGCCCGTCACCCATTCCCCTCCAACACCCGCCCTCCTCCCCTTCCACCACCCCTAGTTCATTTCCCCGAGTTAGGAGTCTTTATGTTCTGTCTCCCTTCCTGATATTTCCCAACATTTCTTTTCCCTTCCTTTATATTCCCTTTCACTATTATTCATATTCCCCAAATGAATGAGAACATACACTGTTTGTCCTTCTCCGATTGACTTATTTCACTCAGCATAATACCCTCCAGTTCCATCCACGTTGAAGCAAATGGTGGGTATTTGTCGTTTCTAATTGCTGAGTAATATTCCATTGTATACATAAACCACATCTTCTTTATCCATTCATCTTTCGATGGACACCGAGGCTCCTTCCACAGTTTGGCTATTGTGGCCATTGCTGATAGAAACATCGGGGTGCAGGTGTCCCGACGTTTCATTGCATCTGAATCTTTGGGGTAAATCCCCAACAGTGCAATTGCTGGGTGGTAGGGCAGGTCTATTTTTAACTCTTTGAGGAACCTCCACACAGTTTTCCAGAGTGGCTGCACAAGTTCACATTCCCACCAACAGTGTAAGAGGGTTCCCTTTTCTCCGCATCCTCTCCAACATTTGTTGTTTCCTGCCTTGTTAATTTTCCCCATTCTCACTGGTGTGAGGTGGTATCTCATTGTGGTTTTGATTTGTATTTCCCTGATGGCAAGTGATGCAGAGCATTTTCTCATGTGCATGTTGGCCATGTCCATGTCTTCCTCTGTGAGATTTCTCTTCATGTCTTTTGCCCATTTCATGATTGGATTGTTTGTTTCTTTGGTGTTGAGTTTAATAAGTTCTTTATAGATTTTGGAAACTAGCCCTTTATCTGATATGTCATTTGCAAATATCTTCTCCCATTCTGTAGGTTGTCTTTTAGTTTTGTTGACTGTATCCTTTGCTGTGCAAAAGCTTCTTATCTTGATGAAGTCCCAATAGTTCATTTTTGCTTTTGTTTCTTTTGCCTTCGTGGATGTATCTTGCAAGAAGTTACTGTGGCCAAGTTCAAAAAGGGTGTTGCCTGTGTTCTCCTCTAGGATTTTGATGGAATCTTGTCTCACATTTAGATCTCTCATCCATTTTGAGTTTATCTTTGTGTATGGTGAAAGAGAGTGGTCCAGTTTCATTCTTCTGCATGTGGATGTCCAATTTTCCCAGCACCATTTATTGAAGAGACTGTCTTTCTTCCAATGGGTAGTCTTTCCTCCTTTATCGAATATTAGATGGCCGTACATTTCAGGGTCCACTTCTGGGTTCTCTATTCTGTTCCATTGATCTATGTGTCTGTTTTTGTGCCAGTACCACACTGTCTTGATGACCACAGCTTTGTAATACAACCTGAAATCTGGCATTGTGATGCCCCCAGCTAAGGTTTTCTTTTTTAAAATTCCCCTGGCTATTCGGGGTCTTTTCTGATTCCACACAAATCTTAAAATAATTTGTTCTAACTCTCTGAAGAAAGTCCATGGTATTTTGATAGGGATTGCATTAAACGTATAAATTGCCCTGGGTAACATTGACATTTTTACAATATTAATTCTGCCAATCCATGAGCATGGAATATTTTTCCATCTCTTTGTGTCTTCCTCAATTTCTTTCAGAAGTGTTCTATAGTTTTTAGGGTATAGATCTTTTACCTCTTTGGTTAGGTTTATTCCTAGGTATCTTATGCTTTTGGGTGCAATTGTAAATGGGATTGACTCCTTAATTTCTCTTTCTTCAGTCTCATTGTTAGTGTATAGAAATGCCATTGATTTCTGGGCATTGATTTTGTATCCTGCCACGCTACCAAATTGCTGTATGAGTTCTAGCAATCTGGGGGTGGAGGCTTTTGGGTTTTCTATGTAGAGTATCATGTCATCGGCGAAGAGGGAGAGTTTGACTTCTTCTTTGCCAATTTGAATGCCTTTAATGTCTTTTTGTTGTCTGATTGCTGAGGCGAGGACTTCCAGAACTATGTTGAACAGCAGTGGTGAGAGTGGACATCCCTGTCTTGTTCCTGATCTTAGGGGAAAGGCTCCCAGTGCTTCCCCATTGAGAATGATATTTGCTGTGGGCTTTTCGTAGATGGCTTTTAAGATGTCGAGGAAAGTTCCCTCTATCCCAACACTCTGAAGGGTTTTGATCAGGAATGGATGCTGTATTTTGTCAAATGCTTTCTCTGCATCTAATGAGAGTATCATATGGTTCTTGGTTTTTCTCTTGCTGATATGATGAATCACATTGATGGTTTTACGAGTGTTGAACCAGCCTTGTGTCCCAGGGATAAATCCTACTTGGTCATGGTGAATAATTTTCTTAATGTGTTGTTGGATCCTATTGGCTAGTATCTTGTTGAGAATTTTTGCACCCATGTTCATCAGGGATATTGGTCTGTAATTCTCCTTTTTGGTGGGGTCTTTGTCTGGTTTCGGAATTAAGGTGATGCTGGCCTCATAGAACGAATTTGGAAGTACTCCATCTCTTTCTATCTTTCCAAACAGCTTTAGTAGAATAGGTATGATTTCTTCTTTAAACGTTTGATAGAATTCCCCTGGGAAGCCATCTGGCCCTGGACTCTTGTGTCTTGGGAGGTTTTTGATGACTGCTTCAATTTCCTCCCTGGTTATTGGCCTGTTCAGGTTTTCTATTTCTTCCTGCTCCAGTTTTGGTAGTTTGTGGCTTTCCAGGAATGCGTCCATTTCTTCTAGATTTCCTAATTTATTGGCGTACAGCTGTTCATAATATGTTTTTAAAATCGTTTGTATTTCCTTGGTGTTGGTAGTGATGTCCCCTTTCTCATTCATGATTTTATTAATTTGAGTCTTCTCTCTCTTCTTTTTAATAAGGTTGGCTAATGGTTTATCTATCTTATTAATTCTTTCAAAGAACCAACTCCTGGTTCTGTTGATCTGTTCCACAGTTCTTTTGGTCTCGATATCATTGAGTTCTGCTCGAATTTTAATTAACTCTCTTCTTCTGCTGGGGGTGGGGTCTATTTGTTGCTTTTTCTCTAGTTCCTTTATGTGTAAGGTGAGCTTTTGAATTTGAGATCTTTCCAGTTTTTGAATGTATGCTTGTATTGCGATGTATTTCCCCCTCAGGACTGCTTTTGCTGCATCCCAAAGATTTTGAACGGTTGTATCTTCATTTTCATTAGTTTCCATGAATCTTTTTAATTCTTCCTTAATTTCCTGGTTGACCTTTTCATCTTTTAGCAGGATGGTCCTTAACCTCCACGTGTTTGTGGTCCTTCCATATTTCTTGTTGTGATTAAGTTCTAATTTCAAGGCATTATGGTCTGAGAATATACAGGGGACTATCCCGATCTTTTGGTATCGGTTCAGACCCGATTTGTGACCCAGTATGTGGTCTATTCTGGAGAAAGTTCCATGTGCACTTGAGAAGAATGTGTATTCAGTTGAGTTTGGATGTAAAGTTCTGTAGATATCTGTGAAATCCATCTGGTCCAGTGAATCATTTAAAGCTCTCGTTTCTTTGGAGATGTTGTGCTTAGAAGACCTATCCAGGGTAGAAAGAGCTAGATTGAAGTCACCAAGTATAAGTGTATTATTATCAAGGTATTTCTTGAGTTTGGTTATTAATTGGTTTAAATATTTGGCAGCTCCCACATTCGGGGCATATATATTGAGGATTGTTAAGTCCTCTTGTTGGATAGATCCTTTGAGTATGAGATAGTGTCCCTCTTCATCTCTCACTATAGTCTTCGGGGTAAATTTTAATTTATCTGATATAAGGATGGCAACCCCTGCTTTCTTTTGAGGACCATTTGAATGGTAAATGGTTCTCCAACCTTTTATTTTCAGGTTGTAGGTGTCCTTCTGTCTAAAATGAGTCTCTTGTAGACAGCAAATAGATGGGTCCTGCTTTTTTATCCAGTCTGAAACCCTGCGCCTTTTGATGGGGTCATTAAGCCCGTTCACATTCAGAGTTACTATTGATAGATATGAGTTTAGTGTCATCATATCTATTCAGTCCTTGTTTTTGTGGATTGTTCCACTGAACTTCTTCTTAAAGGGGAATTTTAAGAGTCCCCCTTAAAATTTCTTGCAGAGCTGGTTTGGAGGTTACATATTCTTTCAGTTCCTGCCTGTCTTGGAAGCTCTTTATCTCTCCTTCCATTTTGAATGAAAGCCTTGCGGGGTAAAGTATTCTTGGTTGCATGTTCTTTTCATTTAGGACCCTGAATATATCCTGCCAGCCCTTTCTGGCCTGCCAGGTCTCTGTGGAGAGGTCTGCTGTTACCCTAATATTCCTCCCCATAAAAGTCAGGGACTTTTTTTCTCTTGCTGCTTTAAGGATCATCTCCTTATCTTTGGAATTTGCAAGCTTCACTATTAAGTGTCGAGGTGTTGAACGGTTTTTGTTGATTTTAGGGGGGGATCTCTCTATTTCCTGGATCTGAATGCCTGTTTCCCTTCCCAGATTCGGAAAGTTTTCAGCTATGATTTGTTCAAATACATATTCTGGCCCTCTGTCCCTTTCGGCGCCTTCGGGAACCCCAATTAAACGTAGGTTTTTCTTCCTCAGGCTATCATTTATTTCCCTTAATCTATCCTCATGGTCTTTTAATTGCCTGTCTCTTTTTTCCTCAGTTTCCCTCTTTGCCATCAACTTGTCTTCTATGTCACTCACTCGTTCTTCCACCTCGTCAAGCCTCGTGGTTAGGACTTCTAGCTTGGATTGCATCTCATTTAATTGATTTTTAATTTCTGCCTGATTAGATCTAAATTCTGCAGTCATGAAGTCTCTTGAGTCCTTTATGGTTTTTTCTAGAGCCACCAGTAGCTGTAAAATAGTGCTTCTGAATTGGCTTTCTGACATTGAATTGTAATCCATATTTTGTAACTCTGTGGGAGAGTGGGCTGTTTCTGATTCTTTTTTTTGAGGGGTTTTCCTTCTAGTCATTTTGCTCAGTGCAGAGTGGCCAAAAACAAGTTGTATTGGGAAAAGGAGAAAAAGAGAGAGAAGGAAAGAAAAGAGAAAAAGAAAAAAGAGAAAGAAGAAAAAAATAGGGGAAAAAGAGAAGAAAAAGAAAGAAAAAGAAAGAAAGGAGAAAAAAGAAAAAAGGGGGGTGGGGGAAGCAATCAGAAATCAAGAAGAAAGAGAGAAAAAAAAAGCACAAAACAAAACAAAACAAAAAAAAAACAAAAACAAAAAAACAAAAAACAAAAAAAAAAAAACCACGGGGGAGTATCTTCCGATTCTGTATACTTTAAGTCCCTTGACTTCCCTTGGAACTGGTCCGTCTCGCTGGTCTTCTGGGGGAGGGGCCTGCTGTGCTGATTCTCAGGTGTTAGCACTTGGGGGAGCTGCTCTGCCCCTGCCTGGTGCAGGGCTCGGTGGGGGGTGTTCACCCCGTGAGGCCCCGGGAGGAAGCCACAGTGGCGGGGGCAGCTCTGGGACCCTGGATCCAGCCCCCGCAGTAGCTCCGGGGCTCTCCTTCTGCAGGGCCTGGGGGCTCCGGGGCGGGGCCGCTGATCTGCTCAGTTCCAGGCAGGAGCGTCCTCGCTGTCCTGGGCCCTCCCGGCCTCTGCCTGTCCCGGGGGAGGCCGGATCCTGGGCTGTGTCCCGGCGCCCTGTGCTCCGGGGCCTGCGCTGTTGGATTCGCGCTCCCGGCGGTGCAGCCCCCTCCGCGGAGCCACCGCCCGAGCCTCTCCGAGCTGTTCCCGGAGCCGCGCAGCCCCCTCCGCGCGGAGCTTCTTCCTCTGCGCGAGCCGCCGCCGCTGAGCTGTTCCCGGAGCCGCGCAGCCCCCTCCGCGGAGCCTCCGCCCGAGCCTCTCCGAGCTGTTCCCGGAGCCGCGCAGCCCCCTCCGCGCGGAGCTTCTTCCTCCGCCCGAGCCGCCGCCGCTGAGCTGTTCCCGGAGCCGCGCAGCCCCCTCCGCGGAGCCGCCCCCGAGCCCCTCCGAGCTGCTCCGGGTCCCGCCGAGCGCTGCAGCCCTTAGGGAGCTCGGCGCATCTCCCCGGGGCGCAGTTCCTCTGTCACTGTCCCAGGGAGCCCGAGGGCATCCCCGCCTTTCTGGGGATCCTGCTCCAATTCCCGGGGAGCCCCTTTCCGCGGGGAAGGTCGGTGCAGCTCCTGCTCCTCCGGGACGGGGCTCTCCTGTCCTGGGGACACTCGCCCCGGCCTCAGCCCGGCTCCTCGCGGGGCCCCTCCCCCTTGGAGGCCTTTTGTTCCTTTATTCCTTTTTCCCCGTCTTCCTACCTGATAGAAGCGCGAACTCTTCTCACTGTAGCGTTCCAGCTGGTCTCTCTTTAAATCTCAGGCCGAATTCGTAGGTTTTCAGAATGATTGGATGGTTTTCTAGGTAATTTGCTGAGGACCAGGTGACCTGGAGACCCTACTCCTCCTCCATCTTGCCCCTCCCCCCATTTTCCATAGTCTTAATTCAGCAACTCTGTAAATGCTAAGGAAAAGGAAACTACCTAAAAAAATAGCTGTGTAGACATGTTTTTCCCATTTTCTGCCACCTGTGCAAAATAGAAAAATGCAAAGAAAAAAGAAAAATGCAGATAGATTATCATGATTATTATTGCTATTATCAACATTTTAAAGTATAATTTAATTAAAAATTTAAATATGGAATATCTTTTTAATTTATAAAATATATTTATCCAGCAAGCCCTATTATTTACGTATAAAAAATAAATGATAGGAGCTACTGATTTTATCTTTTACTTAGTGAATAGTGATTGATTTTCAGTATACTTCTTATACATTTAAATATTGAGGGTTTTTTTTGTATTTTTGTGTAAGCTTGGTGACTATACAGTTATTTCCTTTCTTAGAATTCATGTGAGAGTAGAAATTCAACAAAATGTTATCTAGGGCAAGGAAACCACAACTGCTTATTTTCCACTCCCTACTTAGAATCCTGACTGAAAGTGAGTTTCAGAGAACACAATATGTTTGAGTATGTACATGGAATGGTGTTAGTGTAGATCAAATAAATCATAACTTATTCTTTCCCTGAAAAGTAATTGTTAGGATTCATGGAGGATAGAAGGTAATTTTTTTCATATTATATTTCATCATTCACTATAAGAATAATATTTTTAAAGGAAATATGAAAGTAAAACTTTTATCAAAATCACAATAATGCTTGCATTTTGTCAAAGGTCTTTTTAAGTTTGATAAAATTGAGAATATTTTTAGTTGTTGATTGAAATAATGAAAAGAAAATGCACTAAGCTATAAATTTTAGTTAAAAATGGCCTGGTCCAAAAGAGAGCCATGACTGCCAGTCAGTAAGAGTGCCTTGGTTGAGAAGATATGCCTAGGCATATGAGACACAAAAAGATTATTAAAATGTTTCTGCATATTTTTAATTATAAGAGGAATGAATCAAGAACATAATGCCTCATCAGTAGAGGTAGCAATGCCTTGGCAATCCGCACTTTGCATAGGCACTCTTGCTTATCTGGATAGATTATCTCTCCCCTCATGTCATGACTAAAATTATAGTGAGATAAATCCTCATCTAAGTGAAGAAAAGACTAACTAGAGGTGAAGCAGTACACATTATCTGGGCAGCTTCACCTGAGAAAAAGATCTGGCTAGGAGTTAGCATAGCAGATGGAAGGTGAGACTGATTATAAACAGATTTTAGGTTATGGATGAAATTGGTAACTAATAGAAACTTTTTTATTCTACCAGTTTAGTTTAGTAATTCTTAGTGCTAATAAGTCAGTTGTTCCAAATTCACATAGCTTTAACTCCTCTGGTGTTCATTATATCAAATGGGAAAAGATAGAACTGGAGGTGTGTAAGTGTAGTTGAAATTTTAGGCACTATAGTAGCTTGCACCTTAGATGTAGCTCCCTACGTCTTATTATAGTCAGGAAGGCTGAACCAGGCCTGTGGGAGTTGATGCAGGAGTCAATAGGTTGAAGCTCAGAGTTGTTATCACGAAAAATCTAAGACCATGCTTGCATACATTACTAAAGGTTTAAGGAACAAGGAAGAACACTGACACGATGGAAATTGAAAGTTATTTCATGCATTAGTCCATTTTTTATGTTCATAGAATATTTGGAAATGCTTCTTTCTGTTTTAAGAATATAATGGTGTTTCACTGTAAGTTTTAAAAGGAAATGCATCATTAAGCCTTATGCTCAAGTGAGGTATCTTACGTTGAAAACACACATACTTTTAAACAGTCATGATTTATCTTTCTACTGTTGAGCTATTAAAGGAAGAATTTTTTTAAAAATGATTTACCTGGGGTCACACACATCAGTAGAAATTATAAGGTAAAATCCCATGTTTTGATGCTTCATATTCAATTAGAACCACAAAAGCATGTTCTCTCCCAAATCATTTTTACTAGGAAGTAATAAATATATTACTTACTTCATACACAAGCTAAGTTCTTGATGAGGTTAATTTTCTTCACTACATTAAATCCTCTGTAAATGATTTGAAGTCACTGCTCTCTGACAGCAGTTCAGTAGTTTATGTCAGTGATCACAATCCAGTCCTAGTATTAATGTGTCCACATCATGAAAGCTGTCAGGAAAATTGATATTAATGAGAGCTCTTGCTGGAAAACTCAGGACAAAGGCCAAGTGTAAGATTCTATGGACAATGAACTTTGTTTTAACTTCCATAGGCTATGCCTTCTTAGCAGAATTAAAATGCACTAGCAGAAAGATTTCACTATGAACACATTGCACTTTTGGAAAACTAGAGGATTTAAAGCTATAGTGACAGCCTTTCATCTTTCATGGTGCATGTTTCATTCAATGCAGACATTCTTCAGTATACATTTGGTCAAATCATTTAAACCTAGTGGCCTCAGAAACAAAGAACAATTAAGAACATTTTGAAACAGGTAGTTAATGATGTAAACACGTGACCTCTGATACCCACCTCACAGACATGCACAGTATAAAACTCCAAGGAGTGCATAAAAGCTTGCTCTTGTCATACAAATGTTAAGGAAACAAGTAACCAGGCACAGAAATAGATAGATAAAAAGATTAGATAGATGATAGATAGATAGATAGATAGATAGATAGATAGATAGATATAAATCTTCTATAACCTACCCTTTACACATCTACCAAAATAGATTAGCCATTCTTCTGCAGGAGATAAAGTGTGTTTCCATCTTCCCAAGTGGGATTTTAGAAATAAATTGTCCTAGAAGTGTGTAAGTGAAATTGTCTCTGTGACAACCTAACCACTATTTTTTCTATAAAGAGATAATTTTCAATTTCTAAAGTATTTAAAAATATACTTTAGGAAAACAATATCCTTACAACATAAGGACTATCTGTATTAGTTCTGCCTCTCAATATTTTAAAATGTCAACAACCTGTTTTCCATCAGTAATTTATTGACCATCTGTTTATACTACCTTGTATTCGTGTGTATTGCTTCTGAGTGTTCTTGCTGCTGAGTCATAAACTTGTGAGTGTGCAGGTGTACATTTCAGGTGGAGGGGTTAGAGGGGTTTGACCATGGCAAAGTTGTTAAAAAGAGCCCTCAAAAAAAAAGAGCCCTTAAATTCTTATTTGCATTGGACATTGTCATTAGAAAAACTTAAAATAGTTTACATGGAATTCCTTTACTATTTTCTAAGTATAATTCAGATCAATTCAATACAAACCCATCCAACAATGGTCAAATTTTTAAAGACACTTTATATAATTGAATTTTCTAGTAATGACACTAATTTTATGTGAGATCTACAAAACATTATAATACTATTCATGTTTTAAAACATTTTGGAACTCTTGCTCTATGTTATTCCAAACCATGCCTTCTAAAAATATACTCCAGGTTCTCCAACCTGATACTCCATATAAATAATTTGTGTATGAGCAATTTCACTATATGAACATCCCCTAAAAATTATATAGTTTGGCATTTACTGTTATGTATTCCGGTGTTTCTCTAATCTGGTTTTAAAGCATTATGTTCATGTAGGGTAAGAATTCATTGTTCGAACTTCTCTTTGAAAAAGCATTTGCTCTTAGGAATATTCGTATAATAAGATCCTTAACATCAGTGCATTCAACAGTTTCCTTTCTCCCTAGACATTAATAAGTAGAATATGAAAGCAAGACAGGCCCTAAAATAAAGGGAAAACATACAAAAAGTAGAGGACTTCTGAAGTATTGGGAATGCTATATATTTTGAATAATTAAAAAAAAAAATCTCTACAGAGTTGAAAGAAACTCTCCAAATCTTTGGTCTTGAAAACTGCTTTTGCCCACAATTTTCTTAGTCTTTTAAAGATAACTAAAACTTTCATTTTTGAGTCTCTGTTGACAATCAGAGGGAATATGGACTTTACGTTGGGTATAAAAATAACCCATTTTACATACTTGGTTATTATAAAAATTAATGGATGATATATATGAAGCCATATACTTGAAGTGATGAATCGCTTTCTGAGAGGACAAGTACAAATGAGAAGTGTCTTCAAATGTAGAAGTAAGTCAGGTTTCTCTCCTTCATTACTATACTCAATCTGTGTCAAAGTGACTCAAGTTTAGTTGGCACTTAAATAACATTTCAGGAAACAAATCACATTAACTTGATGAGATTTCTTTTTACTTCATACCACTGTTTTTCAAAATTACGAATTGCCCGTCTTGACACTAAGGCATCCACGATGATTAACTTGGCTGTTTACTCAATTATTTCTTTCTAAAATTAGAAACTTCAAAGTGCTTTTATATTTAAATGACTAGCACTCCAGTAACACTGCTAATCAATCATTTCAAGCTAATCATTAAAAACAGTAAATGTTCCTCTACTCTATGGAGCTACTCCAAATAGTGCGTCAAACACAGCAGGCTCTATTTATTGTCACTGCATTTTAACAAGGGCCACCAAGTATGAGGTAGCATAGATGAAACAGTGTTTATATTCTTCACTTCATATATGCTTTAAGTGGTTTTAGAAAATGTCTATTTCTCAAAATATTTTATTTAGTAAGCTACTTTCTTTTAGGATTTGTTATCCCTTAAAAAAAACTTTGCACTCTGAAAAGCTGTATTTTCATGTTTCTGTACAGCAAAGAGAAGATAATAATTTTCTAAATGCTTCCAAAAGGTATTTAACCAATTATAAAGAATAGTGTGTGTAAAACGAAGAGTGGAGAATTGCTATATGTCATTGTAGAAGCTTTAATTAAGATGTCCACAAATTAGCTTACTTTAATGAAATGTGTAAATCATTAATTCAATCCCAAAATGATCATGACTGTTTATTTAAATGATATAAAATAACAATGAACTGCTTGGCTTGAAAAGTACATTTTCAACAGATCTTTTTGGTCATATTAGTAGCTTCTCGTTATTTAATAGGACTCATCTCTGAGCCTTTTTTGATATTAAGATGGAAAAAGAACACAAGATGAGCATAATTTGTTTATCAACTGGCTGCTCTCTTCCAGTCCTTTTTTCTTCATTCCTTTCCCTCTTCCCAGCATGTTTTGTACTTGAGTTCTTCAGGGCTCTGTCATCCTATGTTTCTTTTCTGTGCATTCTTTTCCAAGGTGACCTCAGTTCATTTCCTAGATTTATATTCCAACCGGCTCACACTTTACAACACCTTTATCCAATTTATAACCCAATATGGTGTTTTTGGTTCTTTGTCCTTCAACTTTTAAGAGTTTGTCATGTAGTAAAAATATTAGCTTTTCATTTGTGGATATGATCTACTAGTTTGTCAATTGTCCTTTGAGTTTGTTGATGATTAATTTTGACATGTGTTTTAATGTCATCAAATTGGTCACTTTCTTTATTGCCCCAGGATTTTGAGTCAAAGTCAGTATGTCCCTATACCATGGTTAAAGAATAATTTATTCAGGTTTCTTCTGGCATTTGTATGGCTTTATTTTTTACTTTGAGATTCCTAATTCATTTAGTTTATTTTCATGTGTGTGAGATATGAGTCAAATATAATCTATATGGCTGCTCTGTTGTTCCAGCATTATTTATTAAAAAGTTATCTTTATCCCAGTGTTTTAAAATATTAAAATACCTCCTTTATCATATACTAAGTATCCGTATGTTCTGAGGTTCATTTGTGGACTTTCTATTCTATTCCATTGATGTGATGTCTATTTGTGAGCTGGTACCTATGGGCTTTAATTTTACAGACAGTATAGTATGTTTTAATATGGGGCAAAGATAACCTCCCTTCAAAGATTTATTTTTTTTTAATTTCCTTGACTTCTGTCTTTTTTAATGATTATTAGTATTAGTTTCTCTTATTTACTTATTTAAAAATGTTTAGGTCAGAAGATTGGGTCCTTTGTTTCCCCCTGACCTAGCTGTATTGAAATATGATTGACATACAACATTGTATAAGTTTAAGGTACACTAGGAGATGATTTGATATATGCATATATGTTGTGAAAAAAAAAAAGATTGTCACAGTAAGGCTAAGTGACATATCCATTACCTTACATAGCTATCATTTTTGGGAGGTGAGAACTTTTAAGATCTCTCTTAGCAATTTTCAAGTATATAATACATTAACATGTTAATGTTAATGACCATGCTATATATGAGATCACCAGAACTTATTTATAACTGAAAGTTTTTCTCTTTGACCACCTTCACCATTTCCCCACCCCGCCACCTACACCCCTACTCCTAGCAATCACCACTATGTTTCTATGCGTTCCTTTTTTTAGATTCTACATGTAAGTGAAATCAAACAGTATTGGTCTTTCTCTGACTTGTCTCAATTAGCATAATGCCCTCAAGATCAATCCATATTGCTGCAAATGTCACAATTTCCTTCCTTTTATATAGCTGAATAATATCCCATTATATATATAATATCTTCTTTATCTATCTATATATATGTGTCCAATATCTATCTCTCTGTATATCTATAACTACATAATATCTTCTTTATCCATTCATCTGTAAATGGGTACTTAGGTTGTTTCCATACTTTGGCTTTTGTGAATCATGCTGTAATGAACATGATAGTGCACATATCTCTTTGATACTCTTTTTGTTGTTTTCTTCTTTATACAACCAGAAGTGAGATTGCTGGATCATATAGTAGTTAGATTTTTAGTTTTTTGAAGAACCCCTATACTGTATTCTATTACGTAGCTATAGCAATTTGCATTACAACCAAAAGTGCATAAATGTTTTCTTTTCTCTATGTCTTAGCCAACACTTGTCATTTCTTGTCTTCTTGAGAATAGCCATCAAAACATTGATGTAAGGTCATATCTTATTGTGGTTTTGAATTGCATTTCCCTGATTAGTGATTTTGAAGACCTTTTCATGTACCTGTTGGCCATTTGTTTGTTTTCAGAAAAAATCTCTATTCAATTTCTCTGCCCATTTATTAATCAGGTTTTTTTGTATTAATTAGTATGAGTTACTTATATATTTTGGATTTTTTTACATAAATATTTATTACATAGCTTATTTTCACTTTATTTTTAAGTTTTTATTTAAATTCCAATTAATTAACATACATAACAATTAATTAACATAATATAATATTAGTTTCAGAATATAGAATATGTTGTAGTGATTCCACACTTCATACAACACCAAGTGTTCATCACAGCCTCTTTAGTCCCTATCACCTATTTTACCTATTCCCTATCCACCTCCCCTCTGATAACCATCAGTTTGTTCTCTATAGTTAAGAGTCTTCCTTGGTTTGCCTCTTTCTCTCCTTTTTCCCCCTTTGCTCATTTGTTTTGTTTTTTAAATTCCACATATGAGTGAAATCATGTAGTATTTGTCTTTTTCAGACTGGTTTATTTCACTTAGCATAACAGTATCTAGCTCCATCCAAGTCATTACAAACAGCAAGATTTCATTCTTTTTTTATAGCTAAGTATTATTCCATTGTATGTACATACATCATCTCTTCTTTATCCATTCATCAGTCAATGGACATTTGGGCTGTTTCCACAATTTGGATATTGTAGATAATGCTATAAACATCAGGGTACATGTATCCCTTTGAATTAGTATTGTTGTATTTTTGGGTCAAGACCTAATAATGCAGTTGCTGGATTGTAGGGTAGTTCTATTTTTAACTTTTTTTGAGGAAGTTCCAATACTGTTTTCCAGAACGGCTGCACCATTGGCATTCCCACCAACCATGCAAGAGAGTTCCCCTTTCTCCAAAACCTCACCAACGCCTTTTGTTTCTTATATTGTTGGTTTGAGTCATTTAACATATGTGAGGTGATAATTCATTGTAGTTTGGTTTGTATTTCCCTGATGATGAGTAATGAACATCTTTTCATGTGTCTGTTGGCCATCTGGATTTTTTTTTTTTTTGGAAAAATGTTTATCGGTGTCTTCTGCACATTTTTAATAGGATTATTAGGTTTTTTGGCTGTTGAATTTTATGTTGTTTATGGATTTTGGATACTAATCTTTATCAGATATGTCATTTAATTTTAATGGCAAATATCTTCTCCCATTCCATAGATTGCCTTTTAGCTTTGTTGATTGTTTCCTTAGTTTTGCAGAAGCTTTTTATTTTGATGAAGCCCCAATAGTTTATTTTTGCTTTTGTTTCCATTGCCATGGTTGATGTCAAAGGACTTTTTGCCTGTCATCTTCAATTTCTTTCAATCAGTGTTTTAATTTTCAGAACATAGGTTTTTCACTTCTTCAGTTAGATTTATTCCTAGGTTTTGGTGTAATTATAAATGGAATTGATTCCTTAATTTCTCTATCTGCTGTTTCACTACTGGTGTATAGAAATGCAATAGATTTCTGTACAATAGTTTTGTTTCCTGTGATTTTATTGAATTTATTTATTAGTTATAGTAGTTTTTTTGGAGGAGTCTTTCAGGTTTTCTATATAGAGTATCATTTCATCTAAAATTAAAGTTTTACTTCTTCCTTGTCAATTTGGTTGCTTTTTATTTCTTTTAGTTGTCTGTCTGCTGTGGTTAGGACTTCCAGTACAATGTGGTTAGGACTTCAGTAATTAGAGTGGACATCCTTGTCTTGTTCAAGACTGTAGAGGAAAAGCTCTCCATTTTTTCCTGTTGAGGATGATATTAACTGTGGGTTTTTCATATATGGATGTTATTATGTTGAGGCATCTTCCCTCTAAACCTACTTTGTTTGGGATTTTTATCATGAACAGAAGTTGTACTTTGTCAAATGCCTTTTCTGTATCTATTGAAATGATCATCTTTAATTCTTTTTTTTTTTTTTCATTAATTTGGTATATCACATTCATTGGTTTGTGAATACTGGACCATCCTTACAACCCAGTAATGAATCCCACTTAATTGTGGTGAATGAGTTTTTTGCTCTATTTTTGGATTTGGTTTGCTAGTATTTTATTGGGAAGTTTTGCATCCATGTACAGCAGGGGTTACCTTTTTTAGTAGCGTCTTTATCTTATTTTGGTATTAGGGTAATGCTGGCCTCATAGCATGAATTTGGAAGTTTTCCTTCCTTTTCTATAATTCTTCTTTAAATGTTTGGTAGAATTCACCTGTGAAACCATCTGGCCCTGGACTTTTACTTTTTGGGAGTTTTCTGATTGCTGATTCAATTTCTTTGCTGGTTATCAGTCTGCTCAAATTTTATTTATTCTTTCCTGTTTAAGTTTCTTAATTTAGATGTATCTAGGAATTTGTCGGTTTCTTCTTGGTTGTCCAGTTTTTTGGCATATATCTTCATAATAATCACTTATAATTGTATTTTTGTGGTGGTGCTATTTTTCTTTTCTCATTTGTGATTTTATTTATTTGAGTCCTTTCTTTTTTCTTTTTGATAAGTCTGGCTAGAGGCTTATCAATTTTATTTTATTTTTTTCAAAGAACCAGCTCTTGGTTTTACTGATATGTTCTGGTTTTGTTTGTTTGTTTCTATATCATTTCTATTTCTACTTTAATCTTTGTTTTATCCTTCCTTCTGCTTAACCCCTTATCAGATACATGGTTTGTATATATTTTCCCCCATTTCATAGGTTTCCTTTTCATTTTGTTATTTATTTTGCTGTCAAGAAAGTTTTTAATTTGATGTAGTCCCACTTGTTTATTTTTACTTTGGTCACCTGTGCTTTTGTTGTTATATCCAAAAAATTATTGCCAAAACCAATGTCAAGTAGCTTGTTTCTGATGTTTTCTTCTAGGATATTTAGTTTCAGATCTTATGTTTAAATCTTTAATCCATTTTTAGTTAATTTTTATATATGGTATAAGATAGGAGTTTAGCTTTATTCTTTTACATGTGGCTGTCCAGTTTTCCTGACACCACTTATTGAAGAGACCGTCCTTTCCCCATTTTGTATTCTTGGCTACTTTATCAATATTAATTGACCATATATGCATGCATTTATTTCTGTACTTTCCTTTCGGCTCCGTTGATCTATGTGTCTTTTTATGCCAGTGCCATGTTTCTTGGGTTACTGTAGCTTTATGGTAAGTTTGGAAACAACAACAACAACAAAAAATGTAATGCCTCCAGGTTTGTTCTTTATCAAGATTGCTTTGACTATTTGGGATCTTTGTGGTTTCACACAAATTTAAGATTTTTTTTCAAATTTCTGTAAAAAATATTGCTGAAATCTTGAAAGGGATTGCATTAAATAGATAGGTTCTGGTAGTGTAAATATTTTAAGAATATTCAATCTTACAATCCATGAACATGAGATATCTTTTCATTTGTTTCTATCTTCAATTTCTCTCATCAATAAATTGCAATTTTCAGTGTACAGATCTTTCATACACCCTCCCCCTTGGTTAAATACAGTATTTTATTTAACTATTTTATTATTTTTGATGCTATGGTAAATGGAATTATTTTATTTTTTAGATAATTTGTTTTTAATATGTAGAAACAACTGAATCTTGTGTATTTATTTTATATCTTGCAAATTTACTGAAATTATCAGTTGTAATAGTTTTTTGGTGGAATCTTTAGAGTTTTTTATATATACAATCATGTCTTCCACAAACTTGCAATTTTACTTCTTCCTTTCCAATTCAGATACTTTTTTTTTCTTTCTTCTTGCCTGATTGCTCTGGTTAGGACTTCCAGTATGGAGTGGTGAGAATGGGCACCCTTGTGTTTCCAAACTTACAGGTAAAATCCTCAGCCATTCATTATTGACTATGATGTTAACTATGAGCTCATTATGTATTTACATATATATATTTAAAGATTTTATTTATTTATTTTTCATGAGAGACAGAGAGAGAGAGAGAGAGAGAGGCAGAGACACAGGCAGAGGGAGAAGCAGGCTCCATGCAGGGAGCCTGACGCAGGACTCGATCCCAGGACTCGATCCCAGGACTCAAGGATCACACCCTGGGCTGAAGGTGGTGCTAAACCACTAAGCCACCCGAGCTGCCCATGTATTTACATATTTTTGTATTCCTTTATATTTTGAAGTATATTCCTTCTATACCCAATTTGCTGAGGGTTTTTTTCATGAAAGTATGTTGAAATTCTGTGTCTAGTAAGATGACAATATAATTTTTATCTTTCATTCTATGATGTGACATATCATACTTACTGTTTTGGGTATGATGAACCATCCTTGCATCCAGGGTTAAATCTTACTTGTTCATGGTGTGTGATCCTTTTAATGTGTTACTATTGATTTCGGTTTGCTAGTATTTTCTTAAGACTTTTAATGTAAATATCCATCATGGATATTGGCTAGTAGTTTTATTTTCTTGTGATATCTTTCTCTAACATTAGTATTTGAGTAATATTGAAGGTAGGAGATTTTATGGATCATGCTCTGATGTCATGGACAAAAACTTTTGATTTACCCTAAGTCACAATTATTTTCTCCTATGTTTATGTTAAAACATTTTATAATTGTTGAGGTTCAGTTTCTGTTTGTTTGAATATGGTTATCGTCATTATTTTCTTTTTGTTTTCTGTTCAGAAGAAAAACACCCTTCTTATCCTTCCTTTATTTTACTTGTAAAAATTGAATTATGTAAAAAAAATTTTGTTATAACACAATTTGAAGACAAAGAACGCTGAAACTGTAAACAATTGTACCTAAAAAGAGAAAAAATAAAACCACCACATTTCAGTGCAGGGCCTCTTAGGCTACCACATTACTCTTGCCCAGGCACAAGTCTTTGTGTCAAGCAAAGACAGAATGAGAACAATTCTGGGGAAACTGTAAGAGGGAGACTAGATAGAGGAACCTAAAGATGATTTGCAGTGAAGATCAAAGTTATTAAATCCAATCTAGAAATACTGAAAAAGTATCTGGGCAGACCAGGACATAATCTACAGAGAAGAGATTTTTAAGTATATGATTTAAAGGGGGAAGCACTATTGACAAGGTGGCATTTAAAAGGACAGATGCCATTCACATGGATATCAGAGACTTAAATGAGACTTTCAAAATATGTAGCTTCTGGGGGACAAAAATGGCAAAAGGAAGAGAGAAGATCCTTTGATGATAGGATAGTATAGAGGAAAAGAAAAATAAGAATGCAATTTGGGGGTTCTGCAGGCCAAAGGGAACCACAAAACTGAAAGTTTCTTCTACAAACAAACTAACAATTAAATAATCTTGGATTGTTTTACTATATACTTTTATTTGGAGAGAAAAATTTGGAGATGGTATCTTCATCGGAGCCATCGTCTTTAGCTACCAAAGAATATTTCTGAATTCAATTCCTAATATATTGTTAGATTTTTTTTCATCTATATTCACAGCAGAGCTTGACCTCTAATTTTACTTTCTAATAATGTACTTATCAGAATATGATGTCAGATTTGTTCTGGTTTCATAAGTGTCTTAACTCCAAAGCTGGTCAGGAAAGGCACAACATGAGTTTGAAAACCATTTTTCTAGAAGGTAAGGAAATGCTAAAATAATAATGATAAAAAGTAAGTATATGGAGCATATTACAAGGACATAGGAGGCAGTTGTAAGTGACACCTACTGGCCAAATCTTGGATAATTTGAGCAACAAAATAAGAATCCATGAGTATATAGCAATCATATATAAACAGATAAATAAATAGATATGAAGAGGAGAGGGAAGGCTTTTTCTTATAGTAGGATGCCAGTTGGTAGCCTCTGAATGTGAAGGGATTGCAGGAGATCAAAAAATATAACTATCATAGTGAAAATTGGTTCAGGCAAGAATCATTAATGGTTGCCAAATCTAGGTGAATATTTTTTTTATTAGATACAGAATATTTGCATAGTTTGAAAATGTCTCCCCACAAATTCTTATTAGTTTCAAGGAAAAAAATAGTAAGTATGAAATGAAGAAATAGGACACCACCTTAGCAGGGTGAAAAAATTAATGTCAACTGTGAGAAGCAGCTTCACATTGTATGCATCCTGATGTGATTTCCTTTGAGAGACATGACATCATTTAGGTCATTTGTCAACCTGGAATGAAACATGGGAATCTAATCATGATGAACATCAGACAAATCCAAAATGAGGGTAGTTTTATTTACAAAAGTGAAAGTAAATAATTCCAGATCTGTGGCCAGAAATGTACAACATGATCATAAAACATTTCATCACATAAAAAAAGAGCAAGGAAGCTATCCAAGATCACTTGAATCTTGTCAAAAGTTCTAGGGGATCAATCTAGCTTGTAGTAGCAAAGACAGAGAAATTTTTATATTGTTAAAGAAAATAATTGTAGCAAGTTGAAGCAGATAAAATATGTTTAAATCTACGATTTCCTAACAATAAAAAAACAATTGTTCATAATTGGAAGATGCTTGTAAAGAAATATGTTATTTTAAAAATATGCAATGTAAGAGAAAAATCAAGTATTGGTCTTGGTTTACCTATAAAGACTACCACTATAAAACTTAATAGTAAATAATAGAGAGTTTCTCCCTATAAAAGTACTCCACCTAATAAATGGAAAAATGGATGTGAGAATTAGAATATTTCACAACTTCTGGTAACAATGTATCCAGACACTAGGCATCAAAAGCTGTTAACCAAAACATAAGACAATCAAATATTGTGTACTTGCAATAAAAGAATACACTCTCTACTTACACCATGACACTTGCATCTGTATCTTATCAATCCTCTAAATCAAACTACAGATGACAGAGATACACTTTGAAATGCACCATGAGATGCAATCAGCAAAATCTATATAGTGCAAAAACTCTACAGGACAAAAACTTGTTTTCCTCAACAAATAAACTGAAGGAAAGGGGAAATGTGGCAAAAGTAGAACCTATAGATTTAAAGAAGTTTAAGAGCCATATCAAAGAGCACCAGTGTGTGAACTATATTTGGGCTATGTTACAAAGTCTTTTAAGTCTGATTTTATGACATTTAAAAGATAGTTAGAAATTTGAGCACTGACTCGGTATTTGATGACACTGAAAGATTGTCAAATTTTAGCAGTGATAATGGTCAAGTGGTTTTGTAAAGAAACAAAGAACAAAACTAAACCTAACCATAGAAGAAAGTTCATATTTTATAGATAATTACAGAATTACTTATTGATGAAATACAGGGGAATAGGTGAAGCAAGATAGGCCATAGATTATTTGTTGAAACTTAGTTTTGTGTGTGTGAAAATTCTCTACACTCTTTATCTTCTTTGGTATATGTTTACAATATTTTATGATAAAGTATTAAGGAAAAATCATTATCATGATCAATAATTTACTTTGGTAAACTATAGAAAGAAGTAGTAGTATCATAGCATCCAAAGAATTGCCTTGCTCACAGTGGATGATCAATTAAGTATGTATTAAATGAATGATAAATTTATATTAAGTCCAGAGAAAATGAGAATATAATATCAGTGCATAAGTTTTCTTCCTATATCTCATTCTTTATCCAACTCTAGTCATTAAAAGTGAGATCCTGTAAGATATGTCATTATTGCCATGAGTTTGTTTAAATAAGAGATAATTGATGAATTAAAGATGAATTTTGTTTCACTTAAAGAGCTTATTCTTAAGTAATCACATATCCTTTTAACACAATTTTGAATTAATAGAGAAAGTCACATATCTTGTACTTTCTAGTCTTTTGTTCCACAAACATTCTTTCCACAACAACAAAAAAAGTCTTTAATAAGAGAAGAAGGTCCTTTATCCATTTCCCTTGTGAGGCCGTGGTAAAGAAAGTGTTTCAGTGTCCACACTACATTCTTCTCCATATGAAATGTTTTAACTAAAGTCCATATTTTACCTCAAATGTTTTCAATTTCTCAAGGAAATGTTTCATGCCATTAACAGCAATTGTGCTACAATAGTGTATTTAGTTAGGTATGGAGTATATCATGAAATCTTAAAGAAAAAAAATATTTTTTTAAAGATTTTTTACTTATATGAGACAGACAGAGAGAGAGAGAGAGAGACAGGCAGAGGGAGAAGCAGGCCCCATGCAGGGAGCCTGACGCTGGACTCGATCCTGTCTCTCCAGGATCACCGTGATCCTGGAGACCCAGGATCCTGGGGGGAAGGCGGCCCTAAACCACTAAGCCACCAGGGCTGCCAAGAAAAAAATATTTTTAACAAAATTAAAATGTAATTTTCCCCAAATGAGCTAGGCTTATGTCCCTAAAACTAAGAGAGATGCTCCATCACAAAAGTAGTGGCCAGAATTTTCCAGACTCAATTTGAAAAGATACCATGTCTGAATGAGTATAGAGCAGCGCAGACACTTGTGGTTCCACTGACAATTGTATTAGTAACCAAGTTCCACATGGTGCTCAGATAGTAACCATGATAGCTTCCTACGTGTAGCATTGTGTTGCAGGGCTACTTTAGATTTTTGCTTTATTTTGTTAAAAAGGAAAAAAAAGTATATCACTTTGGAAATGTGTGTGTGTGTGTGTGTGTGTGTATGTGTATGTATGATTCCCCCTTTGACAGAGGTTGAAATACTACAACCTTACTGGTCCCTAGTTCACTGTGAATTTAATTCCTCAGTATCACTGCTGTTTGCAGTAGACAGATTTAAGTGCTCCATTAATTGTCTGTGGAAGCATCAGATGGAGCAATTTGAACCAGATCTTGTTTCCCAGCATAGGTTGTAGAAACTGCTTTAAGGTTTGCAAACTCTTTGCTTTTCTATTCAACAAGATTGATAGATCAGCCAACCATGATGTTTCTATCCAGAAAACTGTGCCTATATCTTGTAGAAAAGGATATATACTTTAAGCCTCATGACCAAGATGTAAAAATCAGTTCATTTCCTAGTATTTCAATGAGATTATCTACCTTGGTGATAGTGGAGTCTGATTTCTCTGTGTCCATTCTTTCTCATCACAATTTTATTGACTATAATAAAGTGCCCCAGAACAAAACACCAGTAGAGGAGTATGCATAGGTTCAAGTACTTTATGGTAGCTTCAAACTATTTGGTTATATGATACATTTTTTTTCTTGATTTGCTGGTGATCTACCCAACTGGGTTCCTTAGAAGCTTAGCATAACTCACCTGCCAAATATCAAAAAAAGAAAGTTTCATGTGTCATATGGTTATATTTCAGATGTCAAATATTACTTCCTGATCTTTTGCATTTTGAAGAAAACAAATCTAAAATAAGAAACTACTAATTTGAGATATATATTTTATTACATTTATCTTGGTTTAATTAGTTCAAGAACATTTTCCCAGTACATTATTTTTGAGCTTCAATTACAAGTGAATTTTGCAATGAAATATCCAGCAACTGATGGGTTTTTTTTTTGT
This sequence comes from Vulpes lagopus, assembly GCF_018345385.1. NCBI lineage: Eukaryota > Metazoa > Chordata > Mammalia > Carnivora > Canidae > Vulpes > Vulpes lagopus. The sequence continues at coordinate 48,409,213 of NC_054829.1, read as the reverse complement.
AAGCTTTTATTTACTTATTCATGAGAGACACAGAGAGAGAGGCAGAGACATAGGCAGAGGGAGAAGCAGGCTCCCTGTGTTGAGCCTGATGTGGGACTCAATCCCAGGACCCAAGCGTCAACCTGGGCCAAAGGCAGATACTCAACCACTGAGCCGCCCAGGTGCGACAGCAGCTGATGTTTCAACAAAAATGGAAAAGAGATTTGATAAAATATTATTCAGCCTCTAAAATACTCAGATTTGTAAGAAACCTGAGAAAGTATTTTGTATATGTTCCTTTATGTTTATATTTGTTTTCATATGTGTATGTATGTCTATATAGATAATATTTTTTATAAAACATTTAAGCACAGCAAATTTTAAATGTAGCAAGCTGAAATGTCAGCTCTTTAGATATTTCTCCCAATATAGATAATGAGGAGAAATGTGTAGGGAAGTAGGGGGTATATATAACTTTGTGATCCAGTTAGACACCTATTCTCGGATAGATAGAAGTAGGTACTATCACAAGAATAAATAGAGGCTTAAGTGTATGCCTATAATTATGAGATACAGTCCTGAAGTTTGACCTGTTTTGTAAATTTGGTAATCCTTTTGTGGCCAGTCCTAAGCTTCCCCTATCCATTAGCACCTTACAATGCTCCTAAGCAGGAGGAAAGAAGATGTAGTTGATAACAAACAATTCATATGGATCTGAGGAACCAGCTTGTGATTAAGCACATAAAAAAATCCATGCAGGACTATCTGAGTTTAATTTCCAGTGTTGACACATCATAGTAATTCTATATCTCTGTCCTTTAGCTTTTTAATCCTTAAACAAGTAGAAAACTACAGCCTCATGTCATCAGAGTGAGGAAAAATGTACGGCTGTTTGTAAAGGGGCTAGAGCAGTGTCTGTCCTATGTTGTCTGTTAGTGTTGTTTCATCAGTCCACCTTGCCTTTGGCTTTTTCTTGCAGAAACCACTATTCTACTTTTTTGGCTTAAGCTTCCCATTTGCACCAGGGCCATTGTAATTAGTCAAAAACAAGATTTAAGACTTCTATTTTATCCCTCCCCCCCCTCCCCAAATGATACGCTTAAGTCCTAACTCTTGGTAGCTGTGAATATGAAATTTATTTGAGAATGGGATTTTTGCATTTGTAACAAAGGTATAAACGAGGTCATATTGGAATATGGTGGACCTTGAATCCAATATGGCAAGTTTCCTTATAAGAAAAGGAGCAGAAGGTTGCCTGGGTGGCTCAGTGGTTGTGCATCTGCCTTTGGCTCAGGGTGTGATACCAGGGTCCTGGGACTGAGTCTTGCAGGGAGCCTGCTTCTCCCTCTGCCTGTGTCTCTGCCTCTTTCTGGGTGTCTCTCATGAATAAATAAATAAAATCTTTAAAAAAGAAAAGAAAGAAACAAAAGAAAAGGAGTAGAGACACAGAGATGGGCACACATGGAGAGAAGATGGCCATGTGATGATGGAGGCAGAGACTGAAGCACTGCAGCTGCAAGCAAAGGAATGCAAGCATCACTGGCAAACCACTAGAAGCTAGGAAGAAGTAAGGAAGGGTTCTCAGGTTTTAGAGGGGTTATGGCTCTGCCAACTACATGATTTTGGAATTCTGCCCTCTAGAACTGTAAGACAATACATTTCTGTTGCTTTCCACAACCCAGTTTATGGTTGTTTGTTCTGGCAACCCTAGGAAATGAATGCACATGGCATAATATTGTCTACACATCCCTGTAAAGAACACTACCTTTTCCAGCTCTTTGAATCAGTGTGCTCTCTCAAACCATGTTGGGGTGAGAGCTGTGGGTTTTTAACAAAAGTCTATCATGACCTATCAGCACCTTGCCTGGACTTCTAGATGTTTTGTTTCTCTTATTTGTTTTTTTATTTTTATTTTTTTAAAAATTTTATTTATTTATTCATGAGAGATGCAGAGAGAGAGAGAGGCAGAGACACAGGCAGAGGGAAAAGCAGGCTCCATGCAGGGAGCCTGACGTGGGATTCCAATTTCCAGGATCACATCCCGGGCTGAAGGTGGAGCTAAACCACTGAGCCACTGGATCTGCCCATTTGGTTTTTTTATTATTGCCCCAGGCTCTGTTTCTTGTGCGTAACTTAAGTCAGATTTGTGAACTCTCTTTTTGTTTTATTTTTTTAAGATTTCAAAATATCTAACTTTTCTATTTATTAAGTTATTTAATTTTAATTCCAGTATGGTTAACATACAGTGTCATATGTTGATGGTTACCAGAGAGACTGATGGTTACCAGAGGGAAGATGTTTGTGTGAGTGTGGAGGGGTGGTGGATGGATTAAACAGGTGATGGGATTAAGGTGTACACTTGTCATGATGAGTACCAGGTAATGTATGGAATTGTTGAATCACTATATTGTGCACGCAGACTCCTTTTAATGGATTTCTTTGTTTTAGTTTGAGTATGTCCTATGTAAGTTTTGATCACTAATGGAAAATTTCCTGAATGTTCCCTACCATTCCTATACTCTCCATAGTGTATCACCCATTTGCTTCCAAACCTCTTCCCGGCATATGATTCAATCCATAGACAACTTTGATGACCCTTTGTCTGTTGGCACTGACATTTCAGAGTGATTGCTGACCATCGTAAAAAAAATATTTACCTAAATTTTCTTGCTGGTTAAATTTCAAGTGTTCAGTGGACTGATGTCTTTGTACAATCTATTTAAATGTCATCTAACTGTACATGTGGAGGATATTATCCAAGTATTCTTTATCTTGTAACTTATAATACTGGTAACTTAAGGAATCTCTACTTCTCTCTGTTTGCAGTACTTTAAGCTGTACCTTTCATGGTATGATATAAAATTACCACTATATACAATTACTTATGTAGAGGCACCTCTATATACAATTGGAATATTTGGGGACCAGGGACTATGTATTCTCCACGCCCTTTGTGCATTAATTTGTCAAATTGTTTTTTGTCCTTATGATAATCAGGCACTGTGTTCGATACTAGGAGTCTTTGTTCTTAAAAATGCAGCCTGCATTTACAAATGATATTATAAAATAACATAACTAAAACATATGCATACAAACCCTCTGTTCAGTGAGCTGAATTAGCTTTTGTAACCTGATCACATTATATACATAATGTAGTTTTGGAAAATATACACATATCTTAAAAACTGTATATTCATTAGCTATCAAAAAAATCAATGAACAATACTAAAAGATATCTGTTCTGGTGATAATTCATATGTGCTATAATTTATTAGTAAATAAATTGGTTTTTACATACAAAAAAAAAATGCAGCCTGCAGGGATTCTGTATTCAGCAAACACTCAACAATTCTTGTTTCCAGTTAATATACCAATATATCAGATTAATTAGTTAAATATATGAGAATATAAATTCTGGATTCAAACATATTGTGGTTTCTACTTCGTTAGTCCACTCCTCCAGATGATAACCTTTAGTATGAGGGAGAAACCTACTTGCCCTGATTGCACGACATTTGTCTATCCTTCTCCTGGTGTGTTCACACATCAAAGCAGAACTCGTTTCCAAGTCCATTGTGAAATAAATATGTGAGGCACTACAAAAACATGCCCCCTAACAATAATCTATACTTACTGAATTCCTTTTATCTAATGCCCTGTTCTGACTAAAAGGTAATTGGGGTTCTTCGCATGATTTCTCCTTCTTGTCTTCATGTCTTCATGTTATCTTACTGGTTATGGCTCTGCCAGACTCTGGCTGCCTCTCTTCTCCTGTTTTTCATTTTGTTAGTTGAAACAGAATTTTATACAAGTAGCTGTTAATACTGTAAGTTCAACTTTACAATAAGGTTCCCATTACATCTTTTAATAAGTATATATTTTACAAAGGCATTGCATTAGGGTGCAAAGTAAAGAATGAGGAAAAAGCATACATTAAAATAATGATGTTTGTTTTTAATGTATCTGAGAAAATATCTGAAATAGATTTTAATAAATAATACTCTTTTTTTTGCATAATCAAAATCTACAGTAGTTATTTCAGTTGTTGGATAATTCTCCCCAACTCCCATGTCACTTTGCTAGTGACCAGGGACTACCATGAAAGCTCTACCATCCTGTAAAGGCTTGCTGTGGGTCAGAATTAAAGAGCCCTGGGAAAGAATTTCCAGGTCTAATGGAAAATTTCTAGTTTCTGATGGAAAACACCACCAATGGAAAAGATACATGTTCTATTAACAGAATATCATCATCATCTTTATACAAGCCATCATAATCCATTATATTTATACACTTTAAAATTCAACAGAATCATATCTATGAATACTACTTTGAAGAAGTGTCTTTGATACTATTGAAAAAAAACTAGAAGTCAAAGATGGGGACACAATAGTATACATACAAATAAAAGCCTCCAAAATATTTCTGATTATGAAAATTATGTGTATCAGACATAAATCCTTGCATATAAATATTCATAGTATAAATATATATAGTACATAAAATATTATATATAGGTTGTGTCGTGCATAAAATTGTTACTTTCTCATTTATTTTTCAATGTTTTGATGATTTCAAGGGGGGAAATTATACCTAATATTATTAAGCAAACAAAGCTAAAAGCCTAGTCAAGACCATATTGTAGCTAGTTCTAAGCCAGCTCTAGAAATCTTCTGTTCTATTAAGTCTATTTATTATTGTATGAAAGCTGAGACTTTAATTCTAGGAAATAGCTTTTGTCTTTAATTTAGAATTAGTACCTATTGGGACACCAGGGTGGCTCAGTTGGTTAAGTGTCCAACTTGTGATTTCAGCTCAGATCATGATCCCAGGGTCCTGGGATCAAGCCCTGAGTTGGGCTCTGTATTAAGTGGAGGTCTGCTTGAGGGTTCTCTTTCCCCTCTGCCCATCCCCTTCTGGCGAGCTCGCTCTCTCTCCCTCTCTCTCTCTCTCTCTCTCTCTCTCAAATAAATAAATCTTTAAAAAAATAAAATAAAATTAGTATCTATTCGTAAGCACTGAAACAGTTTAATTTGCTTTTGGTTTAAAAGCATCTTCAATTTTTCACTGATGGTTTAGAAAGTTTGAGAAATTCAGTAATATCTAATTTCCAAAAAAAAAATTAAAAAAAAAAAAAAAAAAAAAGGGATCCCTGGGTGGCGCAGCGGTTTGGCGCCTGCCTTTGGCCCAGGGCGCGATCCTGGAGACCCGGGATCGAATCCCACGTCAGGTTCCCGGTGCATGGAGCCTGCTTCTCCCTCTGCCTGTGTCTCTGCCTCTCTCTCTCTCTCTCTGTATGACTATCATAAATAATAAAAAAAAAATTTAAAAAAAAAATATCTAATTTCCTTCTTTTGAGAATGAAGTTAAATTATATTTGCTTTATCAGGATCAACATACTAATGGCCTGAAAGTTTGGTGTATGCACATGATTCAAGGGTAAACATCTGCATTTTGGCCACTAGAGTTAATGCCAAAAACTGTTCTAGAGATAATTCAGATTAAACCTGCAATAGGTTGGAAATTAAAAGGCATGCCACGTTCTTGATCTGAGGTGAATAAATAATGGCTTTACCTTTACAGAAGTGTCAGCATGGAACTTACCATGGCAGTAAATTAAGGATGACATATAATATGCACTTTGCATGCCAAGTATCCTTCTATCAATTAAAACCTTACTTGTAAGTGTCACTAAATGCTAATTTTAAATGATTTTAGGGTCTTGTACATTTTTATTGATAACTGTGTCAAAAGGATGCAAGTTCTGAGTAACTGTACAACCTCACTGTGTTACAAACAAAAGCTAGTGAAGAGAACTTACAAAGCAGAGAAATTAAATATCAGCTTTGCCTCAATGTCCCATCAAGAATGGACTCTGATTTGAATATGTATGATATCTAAGTGTTGTGATCCATGCCACAGCCTTTACTTTTATTTATTTACTTTGTATGTTTGGTATATTAAACATTATTTAAATTAAAGAAGAGATAACTATATGGGAAACAAGCAGGAAAACAAATATTCCTTGAATATTAGCTGTTGATGAAATTTATACTCTTTTTGTTGTTCATTTACCTTTTTGCCTATAGGAAAAGGCCAATTTGAAATGTTTCTGCACTCCACTGTCATTATCTAAAAGTTATTTGCAGAGGAAAATGGATGCAAATATTTATCATAATATGATAGCTTTAGTTTTAAATGTATTCCCAACACTACTAAAAAGTGTATCCTCATAGAAATAACCCCTTTAATTTATTTTTACAGTATCTACTATAATTATGACTTATGTAAAATTATTATTTACCTATTTTATTTTTACCTATAGACATTTGATGACATTCTATTAATACCTGCAATATCAGGAAGGGAGACAGAACATAAAGACTCCTAACTCGGGGAAACGAACTAGGGGTGGTGGAAGGGGAGGAGGGCGGGTGTTGGAGGGGAATGGGTGACGGGCACTGAGGTGGACACTTGACGGGATGAGCACTGGGTGTTTTTCTGTATGTTGGTAAATTGAACACCAATAAAAATTAATTAAAAAAAATACCTGCAATATCTGATATAAAATGTTTTTTAAACTCAAATACTGAATTTAATTATATGAATATTTTAAATGCTAAACTAACTAGAATTTTACCATCAAGAAATATATTGTTTTCCTAAGTCATTACCAGAAAGACAACAAGTGTTTTGTATACCCGAATGTCATCCATTCTCTGCTTTAATTTTTTTTCATGTTAAAGGAAGAGTGATGTCTGGCAAACTCAGATGCGAACATATCATTTCCCTACTAAATAATTTGATAGCTTTGATACCTCTTAGGATACAAGCCAAAAGTCAACCTGTACATTGGGGTCCATCATGATCTTTCTGTGTTCACTTTGTCTCCCTCCGGTGCTTTGTGTTTCAGCAATCAGAGCCTGCATTGCCATAGTTCTTTCTGACTCGGGTGATTACCAGCACTGTTCTTTCTGTCTGGACCCTCCCACCACCAGCCCTCAGCCATCCTTAGTAATTGAACATCTCTCCCTCCTTCAGATCTTAGATGCTACTTTCTTTAAAAACAAAACAAAACAAAACAAAACAAAACAAAAAGATTTATTTGAAAGAGACAGTGTGAGAGTGGGGGGAGGGACTTAGGGAAAGGAATAGAGAATCTCAAGCAGAATGAGCTCAAGGCTGATACAGGGCTCAATCCCAGGACCTCAAGATCATGACCTGAGCCTAAATGATGAGTCAGACTCAGGCACCCCTAGGCATTACTTTCTAAAGAAGTCCTTGCTCTTCTGACATCCACACTTCCCTGCTCTCTGTTCTATATTAAATCTCCAGCATATGCTCCTATGATCCTATAATTTTCATCTTGGCACTTAACACTGTGTATTTTTTTGTTAAATATTTCTTTCTTTTTTTTTATTCCTATTCCTACCTCGAATATCTACTACAATGCTATAATACATAATAAGCATTTAATAAATGTGCTGGCAAGTGTGTTGAAAATATAAAATGAATGGATTGAAATTACTCAAATATCCCATATGCCCTGATGAAGTTGACAGTCTTTACAAATAGCTGATTTTTCTCATTTCATTCCATCTTATTTTTACTCAACTAAGTTGCCTTCTTCGAGATACTTGTTTTCATTCAAAATTGCATTGATAGGATGTTTAATAAAGATTAGATAAAATGCTTTGATTCAGCCAAAAAGTTATTATGGATTTTTACAGAAAAGAGAAAGAGGAAATGGCTATCTCTTCCCCACATGCTGCAACATTAGTTCCTGTATGTTGCCAATTAAATATTTTCAGTTAGTGCACAGAGTGGGGAAGTAGTTGTGCAATAGACTGATAATTCTCAAGTTGAAATAGGTGCTGCCTTATGAATCCTGTGCCTTGCTCAGCCTAAGGTTAACTTTGCTTGTTGATGAAAATAGCTATTACTACGGTAATCATGCCACTTTTACCCCTGCTGCTACAGCTGTCTTCTGTACTCTTGCAGTGAGGATTTCAAAGCAGAGCAAAAGGTAGCTACTCAGAATTAGATTGAACTATTTAGGAGAGTAAGCACTAAATTGAGGTCCCCTCCCCATTTAAATGCATAAGTTAAAAGAGTATGAAAATAGATATTTTCAAAAGAAATCAGAGAGCTGTCAGAAATATTTTATGCCAAAAGATATATTCAGTGATTTTTTTATTTGCAGGTGTCACCACACTCCTCTCCCCCAAATAGGAAGAAGGTCTTGAAACTATTTCATTTCTCTGCAAAAGGCCATTTTATCTATGATATAATGACAATTATTTCTTAACACTGGTAGACATAATTTAGATGGCTATGCTTTAATAAGGTTTCAATCCCTTGATGCCATCCATTTTCGCTAATGTCCTTGGCACATGAGACTTTTCTTAAAATTTTTTAACCAACTTCTCGTCTATCAGTGATACATGATGCGATTTATGTGCAAAAATTCTGTTAATATTAATGAGATTAGTTCTCATAAATTTGATGTTATTGCTGATAGAGAAGATTCTGGAAACAGTAAAATTCTTTACATTAATTAGAGAGCAAATCAGGTTATTTTGTCAAATATAAATACATAAAATAGTTAAGTAATTAACACATGAGTAATTAGGCAAAGTCATGAAAATTCTAATAATTTGGACAATAAAGAAGTTCAAACCATTACCATTAGATTCTGAGAACTCCTTTGTTCTTTCAAGTCAATTGCTCTAAACAATATGTGAATAGTATCAACAATATGGTCTGGTTGGGTGTTGTGTGAAGGACAATTGCTGAGAGTTATTGCTGAGAGTCTTTATTTGTAGGTTATTGGTCTGAGTCTTTATTTGTAGGTTATTGGTCTGAATGGAATGCACATGCTACTGTATCTGATCATGCCTGCTCTTTCTTCTTCTTGTGAAATCTTCTTTGGCCGTGTGACACTCTCAATTCTGAATTTTGAATCTCATATATACATTGTTTGATGCTGGAATGTTTTTTCTCCTTGTACAATTTAAATAATTTTCTCTGGGAAGATAATGGGCATGAAAATGACCACTACAATGGTTGCCATTCATTTATCATTTATCATATTTTCAATAAACGTTTATTAAGCATTTATTATTTACTAGTAAATACTGGAGATATAGTGAGATTTCTCTCGGCCCTAAAGGAATCACAGCCCACCAAAAAACGTAGACATGCAAAGTAGCAATGCCAATGTATAATGCTGATCTGTGCACAGAGTTGTAACTTCCTAAATTTTTAGGACAGACAGCATAAATGACCTGGAAAGGGTAGCGATGCCTGAAACAGGAATCCGTGTATATTCTTGCATTCTAGATAACGAGTTCTTCAGTGAGTAAGGATTTCAATATCCAGATACAGGAATCAAATTAATATGATTATAAAAACTAAAAAGTTCGTATTCTTTTTTTAAGTGAATTTATTTACTTATTTAAGATAGAGAAAGAGAACAAGGGGAGGAGTAGAGGGAGAGGAACATGCTGACTCTGTGCTCCGTGTCATGGAGTCCCTCCCAGGGCTCTATCCCACGACCCTGAGATCATGACCTGAGTTGAAATCAAGAGTCAGACACTTGACTGACTGAACCACCCAGGCACCCTATAAAGTTGGTACTGTTCTTTTAACTACAGCTACACCATTTAAAATTTTATTTTTTAAGATTTATTCATTATTTTAGAGAAGCAAGAGAGTGCACACACCCTCAGGTGGGAGGAGGGGTAGAGGGAGACACGAAGGGAGAATCTCCAGGAGGCTCCCCACTAATCATGGAGCCCCCTGAGGTGCTCCATCTCTCCACCCTGAGATCATGACCTGAGCCAAAACCAAGAGTCAGATGCTTAATCAACTGAGCCACTCAGGCACCCCTAGCATGCACCATTTTAGTTATTGACTTCTTGCATGGATAAGAGAAGTTGGACAGATTGAGCAGAGCAGAAATAAAAAAAAAATTACTGGGTCTGCTCAGGGAGACTAGAGGATAGATCTGGCAAGTCAGGTTAAGATCACACTGTCTTCACCTTCCAATTGACCTTCATACTATCATCAGGATTATTCCCAGCCCATATTCCCAACTCTTGCCCCTCACATTGTCTTTCCATTAGTCTTCTGGTAAATGGATCTTTAAGCATGACACTGCTTAAAAACTTCCCTTCACTCCTCACAACAAAACTCAACTTATTTGCATGGCCAACCAGATCTCCAAATTCCAAACCCTGCCAGGATTCAATCCTTTGCCTACAACTCATCCCTTACTGTCCATCAAATGGAATCACAGGTAGTTACTGAAATTGCCATTCTTCTTATGCTGATGTCTATGCCATGAAAACTGCTTTCCATAACTCATTTCTTTGTTTTACTTCTGAAAGTTGATTCTGCCTTCCAGAGCAAGTTCAAATGCCACTGTATTAGTTTCCTCCTGCTATACAACACATTACCACAGACTTAGTGGCTTAAAACAATTCAAATTTGTTATCTTGCCGTTCTGTAGATCAGAAGTCTGAAATGAGTCTTATGGGGGCTAAAATCAAGGTTTTAACATGACTGCATTCTATTTGGAGATTCTAGGAGACAATCTGTTTCAGTGCCTTTTCCATTTCCTCAGGACAACCCGTATTCCTTGCTACATGACCCCTTCCTCTATCTGTAAAACAAGCAGTGTAGCATCCTCAAATTGGGCCCAGTGGAATAATCTGGATTAATCTTCCCATCTCTAGATATTTAACTTAATCTTATCCACACAATCCCTTTTGCCATATTAGGTAACTTTCGGTTTCCAGGATTGGGATGCAAATATCTTTGGTCATTGTTTTAACTACTATAGTCACCTTCTCTGTAAAGTTTTATGTCATCCTCATCCACCCACCCAGGGTTAATTTTTTTCCCATTCTGTGTATATTAGTCCAATCTGCCATAACAAGATACCCTGGGCTGGCTTGCTTAAACAACAGAAAATTATTTTCTCAGAGTTCTGGATGCTGGAAGTAAAAGTTCAGGGTGGTAAAAGAGTCACCTTCTCTTTCTGGTTTGCAGATGGTCACCTCCTTCCTGTGTCCTTACATGTCAGAGAGGGACCTCTGGTGTGTCTTCCTCTTTTTTGTAAGGATACCAGTTCCCCTGGATCAGGGCTCCACCCTTATGACCTCATTTAACCTTAACCATCTTAAAGGTCCTATCTCCAATAAATTACATGGGGAATTAGGGTTCCTAGAATCATGTACATATGAATCTTCCCTTAGCATAATGAACTGTTTTCATGTCTCCCTTAAACCCTGATATTATTAAGGATATGGTACATACCTTTTTAATATTCTAAGTCTAGTGCCTCTAAAATAATAAATGTTTGTTTAACCAAAAATTTTTGATTAAGTATAGAAAATCATCTCAGCTATCTTTTTGAAAAGATAAAGTTAACTGCATGTGAAATTAACTATAATGAGAAATTGCTATTGCAGACCATAGGACAGGCCATGATCTGCAATAGCATGGAAGTAGGAAGACCACTGGTGTGGTACATATACTCGATTAAAATTTACTCATATCCATTACCCTCTGCTTTTTCTATAAATCTCTTCTGTTTGTCAAAATAACAAATGGCAAAATAATAGAGAACACTGCCATAAAAGAGCAAAGGGAAAAGTTATATGATCCAAATGAATAAGCTTTTAACTTACCTTCCAGATTATGGTAACTGCATTTATCAGAAACCGTTTGGAATTACAAACCTTCGCATCTTGATCTCAATTATGCTTTCCCCTCTGAATTCACTTTAGAACTTTAGAATGTCTGATAAATTCAACATCATAGATATTTCAGTGCCTTAATAAATAATAATTTAATGAGCAATTTCAGGAATACATTAAAGTGTTTTTTACTTGATTTTATGAACCAATATATAAATAGAAATGAAATTATAGTGCTAAATTGCTATTGAGAGTAATTACTTCTTATTTATATCTGCTAGTAGCCAGAAGGTGTTTTGTATCTCTTATTAACTTCTTTCAATGAACTAAATTTAAAGCAGAATTAGAATCAGAAATAAAAAGACTGTCTTTTTATTTTTATCTTATTCAGAACTAGAAGTAGAAATAGTCATATGAGTAGAGAGATTTTCTGTGAGAGATTTGTAGTATAATACCATAGTCTTTTTTATTTGTGACATTTGAGGTAGGTAAAGCTATAAGCTTTTTATTCTACCAATTCATTATTCATTATCATATTTCATACAAGATAAAATTTATATCAATGTAAACATTGACACTGCATTCATTATAAAGAATTTTAATAAAGTTGGCAAATTACATATATACAAATATTCTGTTTGTTATAATGTAGGTTAAATGTGATTGCTCCATAGAAGTATTTTAATGAAATTTTAATAAATTAATAAACTATAATAAATATTTAATAAATAAATTTAATAAAGTATATTTTAATACATAAAAATATTTTACTAAGGGAATTTTTTGCCTTATGGAAGAGAAATTTACTTAAAGATTAAAAAGTGTTTATTTTACTAATTGAACAGTAACTTAACACTTAGTAGGAATACATTTGGCTAAACTTTAATGGAAGATCTATTCAGTTATTTACAACTCTTAAAATTAGGATTTTTGAGAGTCTGTTGTTGACTCTGAACAAAATAGTCGTTCCAATCTTGAGTCAGTCACATAGAGAAAGGGCTGAAGGTTGCAAATAAGAGTATTTAGGCCCAATTCTGCAGTAGAGAATATGGATGTGGGTAGAAGGAGTCCCATAGGAGAGATAGTAGAAAATGTTGGTTAAGTATGATATACAGAATACTGGCCAGATACCTAAATCCAATAAAAAATAACCATAAATTCCCACTATCTCATTAGTTTCAAAGTACATACCTATGGACACTTACTGATTACATTATATGTAAACACAATCTTTTCAGATGATTGTTTAGTTTATAGATAAAGATACTGTGGTTTAGAAAATGTGTTAGTTTGTAGAGAGGAGTAGTTAATACATGGTTTATACATAGACGATCCAATAATGGAAGACATTATCATCCTTGTCGAGCAAGGCATATTCAGTGCTTGACAAGGATCTGAAATTCAGGTTTTACTGGTGATTTGAATCTTCCCTACTCCCTATCTCAAATTTCCAAAAATATGTAGATTCCTGATCAGTTCACCAGCTTAAGGCAGAAAATTTAACTGTGATTATTCATAAAGATTCATCAAAATCTGACCATTGATTATTTTGACCACTGGACAGAAACAGCAGGTACATACAACCTTTAGCAAAATTATAGAACTGTGCTCTTTTTCCCTATTTGCTTCCCGTTGGTCCAGCTGGGTTTGAAGTGATATTTTTCTTATAGTACATTAACAAAGGCCTTTCCAAGCAAAAAGACATTCAATATTCTAGCATTCATGACCATGACCCATGAGGGCAGAGCCTCACTTGACATGTCTGAGCCCGGAGAGAGCCAGAGATAGTGTACCAAACAGCTTTACTATTGCATAGCAGGGACGGAGAATGCCTGCCTGCAGGTGCCATTGTTTGCCCTTTCCTCTGCACAACCTAGATTCAAAGAGTTCCATTTTTGTTTCCAACAAACGCAACACTGTGATACTGGTCACATATTTCTGTATTTATCAAGACCTGTAGTCTTAGAGAAACCTAACTTAAACAAAATTAAATTAAAAGGAACCCATTAGAGACTTATCTACAAAATCTCTGACAAAGCAAGGAAGCTTTTCATAAAACATGCAAACCCATCAGTTTCCATTACATGTCTTCTTCACTCTTAATGTCCCTCCTTAAATTTACCCCTCACCTTGGCTGATCCAGTCTGGCTGGCTAGCTCCCAGGCCAGCTGCCCTGCCAGTATAATGATGTCTTCCTTTCTGTCTGTCTAGGGTTGTCTTTCATTTCTTTCTCTATAAAAACCTGTTCATCATTTCCTGGATGCCATGGTTTTCCTTTTTCTTCTTTTATTACAGCTTTTGTGTGGAGCACATCCGCTATAGAATTTCTGAGAAGTGGTAACCCAGAACACAGTTTTTTGAATCCTCTCGTGTCTGAAAATATTATACTAAACCCAGTCTTAACTTACAGCTTGATGATTAAACAGCAACTAAGTTTGAAATACTTTTTTTCCTCTGAACCTATAGACATTTCTGCATTGTCTTCTAGGTTCTATTGCAGATGTTAAGAAATCTGACAACGTTCTACTTCCTAATTTTTTTCTCCTGTATGCAAGCTCTAAGCACCTTTTCTTTGTCCTTTCTGTTTTTTTTTTTTTCGTTTGTTTGTTTGTTTGTTTTAGGTTGATGGACATGTGCCTGTGAGTGTGTGTGTGTGTGTGTGTGCATTTTATTCATTATTCTGGGCATGAGATGACTTTCAATTTTGAAACTTTTGACCTTTAGTCCTGAAAAAAAAATTTGAATTACTTCTTTGATAATAAGGAGATCCTGGTTCTCATCTTCTCCTTTTTCAGAATCTGTTCTGAATCATATGTGGAATCTTTTAGATTAATCTTCTAAATCAACTTGCATTTTTCCTATTTCATCTTTGTCAATTTGTTTCAATTTTGTGACATTTTTCTCTATTTTCAACATTTCTATTGTTTCTTAATAAATACCCACTGTCACCATTTTTTTTTTAATTTCTAAGAGTTCTTTCATGTTTTATGATTGTTTTATGGACTCTGTTTTTTTTTTAATTAATTTTTATTGGTGTTCAATTTACCAACATACAGAAAAACACCCAGTGCTCTTCCCATCAAGTGTCCACCTCAGTGCCCGTCACCCATTCCCCTCCAACACCCGCCCTCCTTCCCTTCCACCACCCCTAGTTCGTTTCCCCGAGTTAGGAGTCTTTATGTTCTGTCTCCCTTCCTGATATTTCCCAACATTTCTTTTCCCTTCCTTTATATTCCCTATCACTATTATTTATATGGATTCTGTTTTTGAGTCCAATCTCTTCTTTTGTTCTCTGAAAATATTAAATTCCTTCATGTCTGAATTTACTTCTGCTTGTTCTTTGCAGTGTTTCTGACTCTGTTTTTTTCAGATACTACTTTTATAACTCTATGATTTTATTTCTTTCTACCAGTTTTGGCACTTTCCTCAAATATCTACAGATCTTTGGCACTCACAAGCATCTTAGATCTCTGTGTGTGGGTGTGGTTTGAAAACAAAAGACCTTCCTATAAGATGCCCAGTTACAGGTTTCTGTACATATTTTCTCTTTGGTCTTTCATGTTTCCTGAGATGAATTTCCCAATCTCTTCTCTGGGAGTGTAAGTCTAGCAGTCTACCTTTCTGAAAGAGTATGAGGGTAGAAAAGTCAGGTAAATTTTCATATAAAATCTCTATTTGCATAATGCCTCCATTCTGCCCAGTGTCTCTCTCTCTCTCTTTTTTTTTTTTTTTTATGATAGTCACAGAGAGAGAGAGAGAGAGAGAGAGAGAGAGAGAGAGTGAGAGTGGCAGAGACACAGGCAGAGGAAGAAGCAGGCTCCATGCACCGGGAGCCCGACGTGGGATTCGATCCCGGGTCTCCAGGATCGCGCCCGGGGCCAAAGGCAGGCGCCAAACCGCTGCGCCACCCAGGGATCCCCTGCCCAGGGATCCCCTGCCCAGTGTCTCTTGATTCAGAGTACTCAATATCATCCCTGAAATGGGATGGAAAGATATCTAGGAGACCAACTCTTCTTCATAAAAGATTTTAACTTTTAACCAAAACTTTTAAACATTTTCCGTTTTTTGTCTTTAATTCCTGAGCAGTTTAGGTGGCTTGTATTACCTTGAATCTAATTGACTCTTTCCTGTATAGCTTTAGATTTTAAAATGTTCTAGTGTCCTCAGACCGATATTACTTTTCCATCTACTTTCAATTTTCCAAAATTTTGTTGTCATTTCTAGTTTCCATTATCTACTGTTGGTCCTTCTCTCTCCTTTTTGTCAAAAGTATGTTTTTTGTTTTGTTTTGTTTTGTTTTGTTTTTGTCAAAAGTATGTTTAGCCCTTTTTTGTGTATTTACCTTCTTTTTAGGGTGCTTTCTAAGGGTGAGTAAAAAGTACATTATCAATGTGCATTTTTAACTGATATCCATTTGAGTTTTTAAACTATGATCACATGTTATTTTGACACACACAAAAAAAATGAAATAAGAAAATTTCCTTCCTGAGGCACCTTGATGACTCAGGTGACTAAGTGTCCAACTCTTGGTTTTTGCTCAGGTCATGATCTCAGGGTCCTGTGATCTAGGGATCCACATGGGGCTCTGCAGTCCCCCATATATAGGGAGTCTGTTTCCCCACTCATTCTCCCCTGTCCCTACTAGCTCTCTTGAACTCTTTCTCTAAAATAAATAAATAAATCTTTAAAAAAAGTCCTTCCATAAATAATGATCTTACTGTAGCAAGTACTAAGCTATTATGATAACAAATATGCCTTTGAAAATGGAACCCACCTTTTAAAAAATTTGTTACTGGATTTCCTATATTGGTTCTTCAAGTATTTTTTTCTGCAATGTAAAAAGACTCAATTATCTTCCTTGAATAGTAATCAACATCAAAGACACAAACTACATATTTTACTGTTGCTCTAAAAAACTTTTCTAAAAACCTCTCAAAACCTTCTCTCTTAGCCCATAGCTCAGCATATTTCTTCATTATTACAGCATCTCTTTGCCTTTGTTAGCTATTTATTAGGACTAAGTACTCCTCTTTCAAACATCTTTCAAAACACACACACATTCTCTCTCTCTCATATGCAGAAGTATGCCAACTCATTATACACACAAAAATATTCATTTTCAAAGTATATAAAAGAGTGCTTTATCATAAAACTCCCTTCTCAAAATATTTGTGTAACCCCTCTTTTATGACTATGAATTCACCAGAACATGTAAGAAAATAATTTTGTTGTCTAATAATTATAATAAATCTTGGTTCATTAACTTCTCTTATTTTGACTTTTAACAACCTTTTTGTAGTAGTTTGAACTGTGACCCTCCAAAATATATGTCCACATTCTAAACATTGACAGTTGTGAATGTTTCCTTGAGATGAAAAGATTATCATAGAATATATATGTGGCCCCAAATTCCAAGGACAAATTTCCTTATAAGAGAAAGACAGATTTAGACATAAGAGGAGAAGATATGGACACATAGAAGGGACGACAATGTGAAGACTGAGGGAAAGACTGGAGTCATGTGGCTCTAAACTAGTAATGCCAAGGATTGCCAGAAACCATATAAACTCGAAGATGCATGGAATGGATTCTCAAAGCCTACGACTTTAAACCTCCTGAAAGAATTGACTGTTGACCACTTTGATTTCAGACTTTTGACTTCTGGTTCTAGAACTGTGAGAGAATAAATTCTGTTATTTGAAGCCACTCATTTTGTGGTCATTTGTTATGGAAGCCCTAGGAAATTGACTATACCTTTTTTTTTTTCTATTTGAGTAAAGAAACTGTAGATCCTCACACCCAAAATCCTATTCTGCTGACCTGAGGTTAGATCTCGCAGGATGGTGGAGCCAAGATAAGGTGATGTGGGAGATAGGATCATTTATTGAAGCTCTGCAACTGTTGTACTATGCTGAAGGAAGTGACCTGGGTGATTTGAGGAACTTTAATTTCAGAAACTGGTGTTTTTGGCTGAGGATAATAGAAGTTCAGGACCACTATGATACCATACCATTGTTGCATAGTATTAAGTATCTCATATGAAACCTCCCTTGTGTCTAAATCATAAAGCTGAATTTTCAAGTATCTATCAAATATTAGTTCTATGGTCAGTATGTGAGTCACATTTTTTAGATTATGTTTTAATTGAAGTCACTTATTTTGTAGAGTGGAGCTATTACAGTTTTAAGCAACACTGAACAAATTATACCATTAGTCTGTTAAATAGATGATCATGAATTCTTTGAAAAGTGTTAATTTATCAAAGGGAAGCATCCTAATGCATTATATTTTGTGTGATATTCTTCTTCTGATATATTTGCTGCACATTTCTGAAATCAGCTAACCAGATGAAGAAACCTCCTTCACATTTATACCAGATAAATAATGTTAGGATATTTAGTTTACCAATAAACAAATCTAAGGTAATAGTGTATTTGAGTAATTTTTCTCTTCTTTCAATGCAGCCATGAAGTCATAAAAAAATAAAATACTGGCCATCAGTATTATTCAGGTTTAAAAATATATCCCAAGCAGAGCTTTATTGCTTTGCTCTATAATGTCAAGAAGATCATGTTTTTGTAGATATTTTCTCTAATTGTGCATGAGAAAAGTTTAAGTAGAAATCTAGAGCAATTCATTCAACAAATAATTATTAAATATCTTCTCTGGCCTGAGCTTTGCTCTCAGTGCTACAAATCTATTTTAATAGTACTTTTTATTTTCTTCATAATTTCTTATGACAATCTCCAAACACTGATATGAACACACACACATACAAACACAGAGAAACTTCACATAAATGCATTTTAAGTTGATGGAAGATCTACATCTCTTTTCTAAGAACAGAGAAGAGAGGACCAAAATGAGATTTAAATGTTAAGATGTACTAATTATATCTAGATTTTTTACATTATAATATCTGAGTGTATTGGAGTAATATAACCATATATGAATTCATATAAGTAAGGATTTTATTTAATTCCTGGTATATAGTAGTTAAGGTACCAGAGCACAGGAGATATGAAGGTATATAAAGGACTATAGTATAGTCTCTTTAAAAAAGGATAAAGAATAGGTTATCTTTTTTTAAATCTCTCTAAGTTAGTTGTAGACACAATTGATGTTATGTGTATGTGTGTAGTATGAGAAGAGAATGGAAGGAAATGGTCTTTGTGTTGTGTAGATCACTTTTGTTTTGGTGTCATAATTTATACTTGCCCTAATTTTATTTAGCTTCCTTAAATCACTTCCATACCAAAGGTCCTGCTACTTTGTTTTCTGCAATTTCTTAAAAGCTAGATTTGTGGAGGAGTATTTACTCTTTCCCAAATAAGACAGATAAACAAAAATCTAAAACTTTCCCTTAAAAATATTATAAATTCTCAACTTTTTTGAAGTGTCAATAAGATATCTGATTTCCAACCTGCTTGGATGCAGAGATAATAGCAGGCAGACAGAAAGTGCCACCTATTGTCTATGGAAACAGAATCACCAGTTCAGATTATCACAAGTGAATGCAATTGCTTGATATTGCATTAATTAATTTTAATTAGTATTTTGGAGAGCCTATTATATGCTAAGTACTCCATCAGTTACTGAGACTGATGCAAGTAAATTGACAAAAATAGTCCTTATCTGGCTTGCATGTTAGGAGAGAAAATTCACAATTTGAAAAGAGGACAAAGTAAATGTTGTAATATGTTTATTTGAGGATAAATGGGAGCATAAATTAAGAACAAACTTTGGGAACATAAAGAAATGTTTGCAGTGTAAGTGTAGCAGATGCTCCATTGCCGTGCGCACATATCCAGAGCCATACTACTTCCGTGAGCTGTAACTTAGTCCTATTTGGTCAGATTTGTTCCTTTTTTTCCCCCTGAAGACATAAAATGGAACACAGCCTTCATGGGCAGCAAGCCCAGGAAATAATCCTCAATCAAAGGATGGGGGGAGGGGATTTTATAAAGACATAAGGCCCCTTGCCTTTTAGGTTGATTAATACTGAGATGTGTGTTTTACTCTGTTTCTCAAGTTTCTCTACAGGTTAAGCTCCAATCATTCCTTGATAATGAATCCTTAACTGGCTGCCTTTCCTCCCCTCTATGACTTCTCAACTTTACTACAAGTAAAGTTTACCTCTCAAACAAACTTATTGTATTTAAATCCTGTTAGCGGGTCTGTCTCTGGTGAACATTTGATAATACAAGTGGTCTTAGGGAGCAAATTCTATAGTTAGGACTCTAAGATTGGAATACTAGTCAGACAACTGTCAAAAACAGTTGAGGATAACTGTCATTATCCTCTTGGAAGATAATGCTTAGGGGAGTGATAACCCCTTGCATGCTAGCAGTACCACATGAATAACATTCCCACATGTACTGAGCTGAGGTGAGATGAAGGTAGAAGAGAAAGTTTCTCTAGCATTTGAGGCATGTGATGGTAATGGAATTTCTGAAGATTTGGGGTTGGTTGGTTGTTGGGAAGGAAGGCAGTCGAACTGATAATGAGAGATAATAGCAGAATATGATACCCTTATTCAAATGGTAGCTGCAGTCACATTACCGTGATGGACATGGTATCGTTTTGTTTTGTAAAGATAAGTTGTACAAATAAAACCATTTGGATACCTTAGTAGATTGAATAATGTCTCCCCAACAGTTATGCCTAATCATAATCCCTGGTACCTGTTAATGTAGTTAAGTGTAGATATAATTAAGATAAGTATTGGGATGGGGTCATACTGGATTAGACCCTAAATCCAATAAGAACATGCTTATATATGACAGGAAAAGACATACAGAGTCATAGGGAGAAGCCATGTGAGAACAGAGGCAGACATTGGAGTTATTCTGCTACAAACAAGGGAACCACCAGAACCTTCTCCAGGTGAAGGATCCTTCACCTAAAGCCATCTGATGGACTATGTCCCTGCCAACACCTTGACTATGGACATCTGGATTCCCAGATTTTGAGAGCATAAAATTCTGTTGTTTCAAGCCAATACAGAGACCTTTAAATCCCTAGAATGAAAGCACTGTCCCTGACTTCACTGAAATCTTAGATGGTTCTTGTGAATGCCCCAAGGAAATTGAAAATTATTAGTCCATGTGGATGGAGGGCTTAAGATGAGTGTGCATGAAAAAAGCAGGGGTGTGGTGCATGTCCCAAGGTATAATTGTAACATGGAATTAAAATTTGTCTTTTAAACATTTGTTAAAAATTAGAATCCTCAAAATTCATGTAGTTTTTTTAAAAAAATATTTTATTTATTTATTCATGAGAAACACAGAGAGAGAGGCAGAGACATAGGCAGAGGGAGAAGCAGCCTCCATGCATCGAGCCCGATGTGGAACTCGATCCCAGGACTCCGGTCTCATGCCCTGAGCCAAAGCAGACGCTCAACCGCTGAGCCACCCAGCCATCCCTCATGTAGATTTTTTTATTTAGTTTTAAAACCTAATTTTACTACTTATGACACAAACCAGTTATCTAGAGGGAAATTAACTTACTTTCCTTGAGTCTTGGTTTCTTCATGTACAAAACAAAATATTTCAAGTTGGGAATTCTTTTTTCTAAAATAATCTTATTCTAATTTTCTGATAAATTTTAAACATGAATCAATTTTATCATAATTTTTAAAAAGATTTATTTATTTATTGGGACACGTGGTGGCTCAGTGGTTGAGCATCTGCCTTTGACTCAGGACATGATCCTGGAGTTCTGGGGATCCAGTCCCATATCCGGCTCCTGCATGGAGCCTACTTCTCCTCCCTCCTGTCTCTGCCTCCTTCTGTGTCTCTCATGAATAAATAAATAAAATCTATTAAAAAAAGAAAGAGGCAGAGACTGGTAGAGGCAGAAGCAGGCTCCCTACAGAGAGCCCTATGCCCTGGGACTCAATCAGGATCCCAGGATCATGTCCTGAGCCTAAGACAAATGCTCAACTGCTGAGCCACCCAGGTGTCCCCAATTTTATCATAAAATTATTAAATTGATCAGTAAAAGCATATATATTGAGAATTGATCAATTTTGTTTAATTACTGCCATAGAAATTCATGAGTTAGTTGTCTGCATTTTAATTGTTTATATTCAACCTATTTATTTCTTTTCATTTATGAAGTAGAATAATGGATTTTGTTAGCCATGACAAAAATCAAGTGTTGATTTGACTCTTCCTTCTCAGTGGTACAACTGGATTATGTTCAATACCATTGATTATGACCTATTTTACATAATCACTTATCATATTAACAACTAGTTATCACTTTTTAGCTTTAATGTTGAGATGAAAAACTTGCCTCTAATAATTAAAGTTTTATTGAAGATCATTAAAATCTCATTGATTTTTTCTTTATTATTAATGGACTAAAACAAAGTTGCATTTGTATTTGAATACAAAACTAACATTCATTAAATAAATTGAGAATATCTCAATTGGGGATTGGATGGATGGAACATATACAAATACACATTAATACATTCAGTATTTTTTAAAATTTACTCTCCATTTCCTGTTTAAGAAGCTTTACATCTTCAAATGTATACTCAATCTTCCCTTTTGCCAGTTCTAACTCATAAAAGAGGATTTTGTTTCTCTATTGTATATATATTTAGGAAAGTTTAATTTGGAGTATTTTAGATATTGGCTTGGAAATGTTCAATGTGTCTGAAAAAGATGAGTCATGAGCCTCAGCATTTTTTTGCTTCAAGTAAAATCTCGGGGTATAGATTGCATTTCAACAAGTAGTCACTAGCCATGTTTGACTATTAAAAACTCAAATATTGCTAATCTAAATTGAGATGGTTTGTATGTGTAAAATACATAGGAATTTTGAAAATTTAGTACATAAAAAACAAAATTATATCAATGATTTTATATTGATTTCAGGTTGAAATGATAACATTCTGACTATATAAGTTTAAATTAAAAAGATATTAAAGTAATTTAATCCTGTTCTTTTATTTATTTATTTTTTTAGTGTGGATACTAGGAAATGTATACTGAAATATACTCACAGTTCAGCTTGTGTGTTTTCCTGTTGGACAATGGTGGTCCATTTTACATAATAAAACTCCTATAGGACTACAAACTAGCATACAAGGAAAGAAGTTATAAAGGGAGGGTAATGCTTATTGAACACATATCATGCACAGGGCTTTATGCTACGGCTTTCTATATGACCAATCCCCACAATAACCTTCTGAAAATGATGTCATTATTTTCCCTATTTTGCTGTTAAGACATCTAAAGCTTAGAGTGGTTTATTGACTTACCTTTTAAACAGGACAAGTTAAAAGTAAGGTTAGAAGCCAGAGAGCACTTATTACTTGCTACTTGCAAGTTTCTTAGGTTTAAAAAATTTAATTTCTAGTACAAAATATCAGAGACTGCTTGTTTATCCAATATCTATATCTCCCTTTATCATAGTAATAGAATTCCTAATTTTAGTAGGGCTCTGTATTTCTGTATTTCTCAATCATATACAGATACATATACCCTACGATTAAGATGTGGCCAGTGGGATGCAGCGGATGGGAATCTTCCTCATAAAAATGACTTATGTCCTTTGCTCCTTCTACTTTACCCCTTTCTCCTTGAACATGTGTGACATTTGAAATCAATAACCATTTTGGACTGTAACAATCAAAGTAACCATTTTGGACTATAACAAACACTTTAGGGATGAAAAACACTCCTAGGAGTGCAACAAGATAAATTAACCCGTGTTTCTGGAGATTTTACCTGGGAAAATTGGCATACCAACCGTTGGATGGCTTACCTCCAGAATTCCACATGTGAGAGAAATAAATGCAGGTATTGTTGAAGCCACTTATCTCTTTGCTATTTGTAATTTATAAAGAAATGTAGTCCTACTTGATACCAATAGTAACTAAACAGCCCTTAGAAAAGAATGGAAAATGTTTTTGTAGTTGGTTTCAAAGTTTTGGATAAACAGTAACTGAAAAGCCTAAAGAATAATGGTAACTTGGCAGCAAGAGATAGGAATATTTTTTTTAATTAATTTTTATTGGTGTTCAATTTACCAATATTTTAACCAAAGGATTTGTAGGGCTTTTCTGGTGATGACAAAAAGCAGAGGAGGAAGCAAAAGGGATAATAGAACTTAACCATGTATAAGTGACAAGCAAGAATACACAACCTGACATAGTTTCTCTATAATTATGCATGAAACCCCTTTCCCTTGTGTCTCAGGGATACCTTTCACTCTTGACTAGAGCCATTTGGTGCTCAGATCTCTTTCCAAGCATTGTCTTGATATTAGAAATGGTATAAATATGCCTTTAAGTCAGTAGATATATGCTGTAAGAAGTAACAAGCTCAGTTCCTTTTTTAATAGCCTAAAGTTATCCAAATGATAAAATAAGCCAAGAAAAATGCCCATTCCTGACCCATCTCAGCCATGATATCAGGGAAAATGTACAAGTTATGTGGGAGAAGACTCTTATACACCACTGCTATACACAAGTGTAGAAATGAAAACCAATACAAAATGCCCAGTAATTGATACCTCCAAATGCAGAGTAGACAGCTAGAACCAAATGCTGTTTATTTTATTTTGTTACATGCTCAAGGCTTGATTTTCATTTTTCCCACCTTCAGGTTGTCATTTTGCCCATGAAGTTTTTCATTAAACTTTCAGCTGACAAGCAAGTGATAGTCTTCAAACCTGGGATTAGTTCAGTAATAGGAATTCTTGCTTGAGGCTCTGTCTGCATTTCTGAGGCTAACTAGTGTCCAAGAGTCCTGCCAGAGGTAACTTTTGGAGGTGGGAGCAGATTCTAGATTAAGGACTCTCTACTTGTACTTTCCCTCCACCCAAACTCTTCTATTCAGTCTTACTGAATTTATTTAAGCAGTCTTGCCCTCTTGGATTTCAAGCTGAGGAAGAAAAACAAGCAAGCTAGAAATTGACCACCAGAAACAGTATCACCTGTCATGACTTTGTTAAAAAATGCAAATCAGTGTGGAGACCAAATTGCCAGATTGTAAGGAAGTTTACTAAATCTGTTTACTGAGTTAAATTATCAGTTACTAACAATAACTCTCAATGGCTTGCTGAAATTATTTTTCTCATTTAATGTTTTTACTTATTCTAATTTACATCATTTTCTGTGTATACATTATGTACTACAATAAAATTTCCCCTTTGAAAAACCAGAAACTAGAAGCAAAAATAAAACTTAGTTGGATTCTTTTTCTACACTAAATAATGTGTTTAGGGCTAACATATTTAAGAAATGAGAATTTTGCTTTAGAAGAGTACAGTAAGCAAAAATTCAAGTAAGGTATAAATCTATTACAGGAAATCTGGGTTAAGGCTTTAAAACTAAGGATCAAACAACATAAACACAGTTTAAAAAATATTCTAGTTTTCTTCAATTATTTTAAAGTTTTGAGGACATTGCCTCTTCCTAGAAGGTGCCACTGAAAGAACCCAGTCAGCTTAAGAATTTAAAATAATTGTCAAATTTCAGCATTCCTGGGATGTAGCTAAATTTCTCAGGAAACCTATAAATATTTCTCAGATAACTTTGAATATATGAAGTGACTCCAAGCTAATGAAAATTGAATGGGGGCTGGAGTTTTTCCCCAAAGCCTAATGTTTAGAATTTTAATCTACGATATTCAGTCAGCCCTAATTAGAGGACTTCAGCACTACTCAGACATCTATCACCATGATGTGACTCTGGGGAGGCATGTGTGTGTAATTAATCACCATGAATACCTGCCTTCTCTCTTTTCTCTTGTGCAGATTAGAAAAGAGAGAGATGAGGAGAGTCACCATGTTGTGTAAACAACTCTATATCTTATCAGTTCAATTATTTTACTTTCTTAGAAGAACTTTGTTTTAAAAAAGTTGCTACTGTCCATTTTTCATTCTTTTTAATATGTGCATTCATGAGCATTTTCTCCTCCTCACCTGAAAACAACAGCTGCTTCATGGGATAGAGTGGGGGAGGGTGGGAATTTACTGACTGTCTTATCAAGAGTATGCTGTTCTGTCTCAAAGGACAGAGTTGTTCCATGTGAATTCCTAATGCTTATCCATGAAACACCTGGCTTTTCTTTGGAGATTTCCATCCAAGTATTGCAAGTCTGACCTTTCTTAACTCGTGAGATAATGACAAGGCTGCCAAACATGTGTTGTCTCATAATTGTTTTTACAGATCTATGCCAAAAGCTATGATTAAATACTAGGAAAAAGGTCATTAAAAGTGTTTTTTTTTTTAAGAAAATGGCTTATTAAGGGAAATTAATGAATTTAGAATTCTGTACACCTATGTATAACCACATAGACAGTAAGCATGAATGAACTTTAAATGTTGAAGAATATTTTTTTTGCTGTGCCATCATGGTTTGGGTATGAGTGGCAGCTTTTATATAATAAATGCTGATATTTTTACTCTACAAGACAGTAATGAGAAAAAGGTGGTATTTTTCTTTCAATGTAAAGTAGTGAAGAATAAAGGAGGCTATGTTTTATAGTTTCCCAAGGGAATTGTATCCTTTTTGACTTATTCAGCCCAGATGTGTGTCTCATTCAAAATTTGAAATTTAAAAATTTTTCTATCAAGCAAATTGGAGTAAGCAGAAACAACATAGGTCACTGGGTCTAAGCTCAAAAGCCATTAGAAGTATTAAAGTAGACCACAAAGATGGTCAAAGTGAAGCTTCTATTGGATTTTGACCAAAGAAGTGGCAACTCTTCTCTGTAGACAAAGCAATGCATCTTAAAGATATGATGTTTCATTTGGGGGGCCTTTGATCTGAGGACAAATCAGGAGGTTCTTAGAGCTCTCTGGAGGAGCTGGTAAATGAGAAAGCTAGATCTGCTAACAGAAACAAAAGATTTTCAGTTAAAAAGCCCCCCAAATGAATACAGCAAGAGGAAATGTAAACCAGAAATTTTTCAAAGACAAAAGTGATGTTACCAGAAGCACAGCACTGAAATTGAGTTTTGTTCTAGAATTTGGACTTAAATAAACAAAGACCGAATGAAATGAGCCTTCTCCATGAAAATAAAGGCAAACACAAAATTTTAGAAAAGGATTTAAAAATCAGACCATGAAAAGCTAATGTTTTACTTAAACTAATGGGAAGCTAGATTAATTTGTGAATTCTTAAACTATATCTATGTTACTAAAACTCTCGACTTTGCAATTTTGGCCATTTAGGATCCGAGGAAAAAGTCAAGAAGAAAACACTAGTCATGCAATCTTAGCAAATTTTATTTAAGTCTTGGCTGCAATCCTTATCAGGGAAGCATATTATGACCATTTCAAAATCTGTCTCAGAGAGGAAAATAATTTGGATGGTTGTATATATTTTTATAGGTGTTATTATACCTTCTTCTAAAACATTCTCCTAATTGAGTCAACCACCCACCCACCCCCACACAGCTCTTATTACATACTGATCATTTTAAAAAATATTGGAAAGAGAGTTTGTATTTTGGAGTCTTTGACTTCCTTTCATTTGTTTATAATATTCTGGAAATCGCTCCAGATACTTAGGGGTCCTGATGCTCTCCCTGTTATATTACCTGTCAAAGATTTTTATATTATATAAACATGTTTCTAATAACCAATTATACAGGACTCCACTGAAGTAGTTTTGAATCAAATCAAAGAAGTAAATACTGTTTGATTCATCAGGCAAAGCAAAAGACCAAAGGAAAACTATATTGAAAAGAAAATAAACAAATAAGCAAAACAAACAAAATAAACACCATCTGATTGCTAAACAAGGTTAAATAAGTTATTATTGCTTTTGTTTTCAAGGTTCCAAATGAATGAAACTCATTTGTATGTATTTAAAACCCTTACCCCCACATGAAGATTTCACTGTGACTGGGAGCAAAGCCATTTGTTAATATAATCACTACTTAGAAAACCAGCATGTGGACAGGATCTTCCTGGACTTGAGTATTTCCAAGTACTTAATTTTTATAATTCTCAGTTTTTTTCTTTTTTTAATAAAGATTTTATTTATTTATTCATGAGAGACACAGAGAGAGAAGCAGAGGCACAGGCAGAGGGAGAAGCAGGCTCCATGCAGGGAGCCCGATGTGGGACTTGATCCTGGAACCCCAGGATCACACCCTGAGCCAAAGGCAGATGCTCAACCTCTAAGCCACCCAGGCCTCCCTATCAGTTTTATTTTTCTTGATTTACCCTGTATTAGAAAACAAGAAGTGCCATTTTCCTGTTGGTAGTGCTTTAAATTAAAATATGCATCTTCAGACCACATCAATAAGAAACATCAGGCAAAGAGCATAGGAGTTTTAGCACTGGGGGTTTATATCATTAAAATTTAAACAGAGAAATTTCATATCATATTAGCAAAGAAAGTTTGCAGATATATCAAAATTTGTTTTTGAAAGCATAATATGAATTCAAATGTATGTTAATTATCTAGCAACAAAAAAGAATGATTAAATTTGTGTAAAACATGAAAAGGAGGGCATGTGCTAATAATATTTTATGATCTAACTTAAAGGAATTTCCCATTTGATTTTCAGGAAAGGACTTAGAAAGGAGTTAATTCCAATTTTTTTTTTTTTTTTTTTTAGATTTTATGTATTTATTTGAGAGCGCGCTTGTGTGCGCGCACACATGCGCGCTCGCGGGGGCGCACACACCCACACTCACATCCACACACACATGCATGAGGGGAGGAGGGGCAGATGGAGAGGAACAAGCAGACTCCCTACGGAGCAGAGAGCCCATACAGGACTCGGATCTTAGGATCCTGAGATCAGGACCTTAGCAGAAGTCAGACAATTAACAATTAACCAACTGAGCCACCCAGGTGCTGCAATTCCAAATTTTACAAAATTTTATTATTATCAATTTTTTAAAATAAGAATACAATTAACCTTCCTCTTTCTGGGAGTGTAATCCGTTTATGATTTCTATATAAAGGCATCAACAACAACAACAAAAAAAGTTAAATAGCAAGAATAAGACTAGCAGTACTGAGAGCATTTTATAAAGTGAGCAAAGCAAAGACAATGCCTGATTTCCAGGACCATAAAGACAAAAGCACTGGGAAGAAGAATGAATAATCTGAAAGCTTTTTTTTCCACCTTTGTAGAGTACTCATGTTTTAAGTCATCCTTGCAACCAACAGTGCTGATTCATCAGCTTTGAAGAAATTATTAAATTCAATGTCATGTTCTTTGTGGGAGTTCAGTAAACATTAATCAAGGGAGCTGATAAGAATTTACAAAGCAGAAAAACAATATCATCTACATATTTGTGATATATAGTAGAAATTGTACTAGCTCTGTAAATTAAATTCAAAAGGGAGGACCTAAAGTGCCAACAGTTGTCTATCCAAAATGTTAAAGAAACATCTTTCACATCTTTCTAAATAATAAAAATGATAAAGGTTGCTTCTCGGTACAAAAGTTGCAATTATTGGATCTGAAGATTTAACATATTCATAGTTACATATTTTTGTAATTCAATAGATAAATATTTAAGAAACTTAACTTTGAGCCAAGTTATCAAAAATTAAATTATTAAAGTTATCTATTAAAGTCCACTATTAAAGTTATCATTATAGTAGGCTGGTGGCAGTGGGATAAGGGAGAGAGGTACGGGTTAAACACAGGTCTAATAAGAAGAAATGCAGGAAAAGAAAATAATGTTCAGACATTCTGTAGATACTTTTCTATATACTTCATTTCACTTAGTCTTTAACATTTACATCACTCTACCAATATAAGAGTAATTACCTATGTTCCCAATATTTCTCTTTATTTTTTTTTCTTAACAAATGAAATATTCTTGGCTTAACATTGTGTGATTCTCCCAAAATTAAGTTACATAGTTAGGATTTGAAGCTATGTCTATTTTATTTCTGATTGTATTGTTTTAAGGATCTAGGGGAGACACTTTAGCTTAGGAACTAGGGGAAACTATCCATTCCTCCTCAACAGTGTTATACTATTTCTAGCTATAAAACAGACTAATGATCCCAGGAACCTATAACAAGACGTTTGAAGTAATAGCTCACTTTGCCCAATGACACAACCATTTCAAATCCCACTATTTACTACTACTTATTGTGGGAAATATTTGTAATTTCCAGAAACCACACACCCCAGTTTGTGCATTGTCACCTGAACTCTGATTTCCTTACCATCTTGGGCATCTTCTAATTGGATCTCATCTTTCATTCCCCTCCTGATCTTATCTAAAATGTAACTGTCCATGATAATGTTTTGCCTGCATCCCTCAGATCTAGAAGGTAGACAGGGTGTGTTCTACTTTCAAAAGCTTTATTTTAAGCCTTCCACTTTCGTACAACCACTTCTTATTTACTGATCCAACTTATTTATTCTACTGTTTTCATTTTCTCCATTCATCAGTACCTTTCTTCCTGCAACTTCCATGTTCACTCAATTTGTACATATTGATGTATTATTAAAATATCCTCACTGGAAACATTCAAGAGTCTCTGGTCCACTCAGATTCTATCATCCATCAGTGCAAAGTCATCTCTGCACATGGCACCAAACCTGCTGTGGGGGAAGAGCAGTTTCACTATTAATTCACAATGGCAAACACAAATAAATAACACTGCCAAGGAAATCCACTATTTTTCTGTTGGTATCTTTTCCTTTACAATTTTTCAAATCTCACCATTTCCCTTCCCTACCACCTTTTACTTTCAGATAATGATTTCACTTCAAATTTATTGAGAAAATAGAATCTAACACAGAAGAGGAACTATTTTCCCTACCAATACATCTATAATCCAACACTATTTGTATCCTTCATCTTTCTTTTCTCTTGCTCCTATCAGTAATATCTTTTCCTTGGTTCTAAATATTATCTATTTGACTTTATTTAAAATTTTAGCTTACTCCCTATATTCATCATTTTCTTCTGAATCACCAAATTATCCTGCTTTACTGGATTATTACTATTAAGTGATTGTCTCCAACTAAATGATTTATAATTCTATTGTCCAACAAACAAACAAACAAACAAACAAACAAACAAATTTCTTCTTGATGACATAACTTCACTAATGATGGGCCATTTTCAATTCCTCTTTATAGAAAAAAATATCCAAAGCATCTTCTCTAATTTGTGTCTGACTTTACCACTTTCTTTTTACTTGTGAATCGTTTCCATTGGCTTTGGTTCCACAACTACCCAGACTGTACTAAGGTAATAAAAAACCATCATGTTTCTTCACTTATCGATATTTAGCCTCACCTTATTTGAAATCTCATCAACCTCCCCTTCTTTCTGGGATGGTTCTCTTGGATTCCTTGAAATCACACATCCCTGACTTTCCTCTCTTCTTTCCCTTTTCTTTCTATCAAGGCCATCTTTCTTGGAGAGACCATTTTAAAATTTTAAACATGGGTATTCCCCAGAGTTCAGATTAGAGTATTTTTCTTTTCTTCTCTTTTTTATTTATTCTCCACCCTGAATGATTGCATCTAATACCATAGCTGTAAAAATGTTTATTTATTTTTATTTTTTAAAATTGAAGTTCAATTTGCCAACATATAGTATAACACCCAGTGCTCATCCCTCCAAGTTCCCATCACCCAGTTACCCCATCCCCCCCGCCTGTCTCCCCTTCTACTACCCTTTGTTCATTTCCTAGAGCTGAGTCTCTCATGTTTTGTCACCCTCTCTAATTCTTCCCATTCATTCCCCCTCTTTTCCCTTCTAATCCCTTTCACTATTTCTTATATTCCCCGTATGAGTGAAGCCATATGATGATTGTCCTGCTCCAATTGACTTACTTCACTCAGCATAATATCCTCCAGTTCCATCCACGTTGAAGCAAATGGTGGGTATTATCCTAATGGCTGAGTAAAAATATTTATTATGTGATTACTTAATTTATATGTACAGATGGTTAACCCAATACTTTATTATATGTCTTTAGTTGTATATCTAATAGGCATCTCAAACTTAGCATGTTCATTATACATTACAACCTGTATCCCTTGATTAAATGGCTACATAGCACATGTGATGGGGATAGGGATAATTCCATTCATGGGCATTCTGTATTCTTTTAGAATTAGGTAAATACATTACAGAGATGCTACTGTGCTTTTAACTCTAAATCCATCAATTTTCTTTTACTCATTATAGACATTCCTTTCTTGGTGTCTAAAAACCTCTAAATTCTGCTGTTTTTGGTTTTTTAAACAAAAATATCATTCTAGAGAATGAATGGAGAGTTATTGTTAAGACAATGCTCAGGTTAAAACAGAGCTCCAGAAATGGGTAGATATGATTCAGAATGGTCACATTTCACCATCCAAAAGTGTAAGTGCAAGTTTATTGTTTATTTCAGAATCCAAAATGATTGTTAAGATGCCCAGTGATGATCCTTGTTCAATTTATTTAAAGAACCCATTGTTGAGAAACAATTCTTTGTGGCTCTCTCATATTTCTGCATGTTTTATTAGCAAGACACTTACTACTCTTTTGTTCAGACTCACTTTTCAAGGATGTCTATATATCAAAAAATCTTGGAAAATAGAGATAGTGTCTTTCTCTGAAGCAAAAGTTGGGCATGCTTTCTACCCATTCTAAAATTTGAGGTTGCCCTCTTTTGTAATCAAATACATTGCTTGTGCAGTTTTCTTAGGCCATCTTTACATTGCCATGTGAGAACTGGGGCTTGGGAACTGATGCTAAGTGACATATGAAAAACACTTTAAAAATTTTTATTATACTTGACACACAGTGTTACATGAGCTTCAGGTGTCCAACATAGTGGTTCAACTTCCCTATACATTATGTTATGCCCGCCATAAGAGCAGCTGTCACCTGTCACCGTACAAAGCTATTATGCTATCACTGAATAGAGTCCCTAAGCTGTGTGTTTTATTCCTGTGACTCTTACATTCCATAACTGGGGGCCTGTATCTCCCTCTCCCTGTCACCCATCTTGCCCATCCTCTACCCCTTCCTCTAGCAGCCTTCAGTTTGCTGTCTGTATATATAGGTATGTTCTGGTTTTTGTTTGTTTATTCATCTCTGTTTTCTGGATTCCACACGAGTAAAGTCATATGGTATTTGTCTTTCTCAGTCTGACCTATTAAAGTGATGTACTGCTATTATTCTGAGTAATCAACCCTGCTCTATCTGTGGCCTAGTAGTTGTGTGCCTCCTACCAGCATCTATACGATGATAGCAGGCTAAATTGTTTGCTTATGAGAGGGTTAGAAATTCAGATCCTTTATAGTTCTTGATAGACGTTAGTATTTATCTGGTCCTTTATGCGCTAATCAGTGCCTTTAGTTTCCTATGTGTCAGTATCTGTTTATCTCCAGTTATTAAATATTCTCATAGGACTATGGCATTTCTGGAATTGTACAGACCAAATCCTATGAAAATGAAAGTCCATAGTAGTATATGAATATCTACCAATTTCTATTTTCCTTTCTATATTTTAATAATTAACCTTGACTTTTTAATTTTACTTTCTCCATTCTTGGAAACATGTAACAATAAATATATATGTTTTGATTTGGTTTTAGCTATTATTGTATTGGAGATGTGTTCCCAATGGAATACTAAAATGATTTCTGTGATAAAAATCACTTTGGGGAAATTTGAACATTTACTATACGAAGTATTGTACATCTGAGAGCTTTCATACATTTGGAATCTAGATAAACCTCAGAATGAGTTAATTTAATGAAAAATCAGTCTCTGTTACATAGCCAACTCACTTAGAAACATAGAATTGAAATACACCACAAACTAAATTGTCATTAGATTAGGAGTTTTTCACAGCTTTATGAGGTATGGATATTCAAATAACTACATTGCCTGAAACATCACTTCCTGGTTGGTCAGTTGGTTTGTATGCTTATTTATTCATTTATTTTTGAAAACTCTAACTGAAGGAGATACATAGACTTGAGCTTTTAGACTTCCAAATAGAAAAACAAATTCTTATTTGTCTAGAAAGACATATATATATAAATTCCCATGTGAATTTACTAGATGTTTTGACATTCATAATTAGTCGACTAAAAATATATTGCAACAACTCATTACATTTAAACAATTAAAAAATGGAACTGTTATTAAATGTGTACACTCAAAATGTTCTCTGCCCTAGAATTTAGGTGCTTCAGAGGAAGGTATGTTGGATTAACAGAGTGGACATCCAAGAATATATGGTTGTCAAAATATATGATTGTCCCAATGGTTTACTAGAAAATTCACATTCAGTAAATTTAGCCACATATGAGAGTAAACAATTAGATAACATATATAAGAGGTCCCAGAATTCAAATAATGGTATTCTTAAGAGACTGATATTTGGGAAGACAAATTTAATTTAATAAATCAAAATTTAATCAAGCATATATCAAACTGTTTTAGTCCATTTGGACTGCTATAACAAAATTCCACAGACTGGGTAGCTTATGAACAGTAGAAATTTATCCTTCACAGTTCTGAAAGTTGTAAGTCCAAGATCAAGGTACTAGCATGGTGAAGGCCTTCTTCCTGGTTCATGCCCAGTGCCTTCTTACAGAGATTTTATAGAGTCCCCTTTATAAGGACACTAGTCTCATTCATTGAACTCCATCCTCATGACTTAACGATCACTACCTTTCAAAGGCCCTGCCTTCTCATATCATAATGTTGGACGTTAGGATTTCAACATATGATTCGGGGAGGGAAAGGATTCATTTATACCACAGCAAAAGGCCAGGTTAGAGACTGAAGCTTGTTTGTCATTTGCAAAATGCAAAAAAATACTTAATAAAATTCTTATTGTGGATCAAGCATTGTGTATGAAATAATGATCAAAACAGGTAAAAGCTCTGACTTCCTGAAGCTTACAGTACAGTAGACATTGACTAAGCAATTATTTAAATCAAGATTTTGCTAAGTGCTATGAAGTAACCACTCCAGTGTTATAAAAGAGACCTCATTTAGTGTCACACTAAGGAAAGCCATCTAAGGACACTGGGATGGTCTATGAGTAGAAGTAAGCATAGCAAAGTCTGAGATTGGTCATGGAGAAGGGACTTTAAATATGCAGAATCCAACATTCATGCTCCTTTATCAAGGCTTCCCAAAATAAAAGATAATTTTTGTTGCTAGCTAGCTAGAAGAAACTCCTTAATATCTACTAATTACCTTGTTCTGCCTTCATGATCACCAACCAAACTTTTGATTAATGTAGTGCTTGATATAACTTGCCTTCAGTGTGAGAGGATGAGCCATAGTTCACATAATTGTGCATTTTATAAAATATTTTCGAATTATACTTTGACTTTACATGTTAGTAATCTGCAGAAAGAAAAAGCATTAACTTCAGCATTCTTGGCACATTTGTGGTTTTAGTAAAAATTAGCATATCATTGGGCTTTTCTCAGTCAATGAATGAGACTAGTTAATGTATGACCAGCTCAGAGATATGGATATTTTTAAAATGTGTCCCAAAAGGGGTGCCTGGATAGCTCAGTCAGTTAAATGTCGAAGTCTTGGTTTTGGCTCAGGTCATGATTTCAAGATTGTGAGATAAACCCTGCTCCAGGCTTTGGGCTCAGCAAGGGATCTGTTCCCCCTACCTCCTTTGGTGCCTCCCTCTGCTCTCCTGCACACTCTCTCTTGTCCATGCTCAAATGAAATAAATAAACCTTTTTTTAAGATATGCTCCTCAAATTAGTCTGTATTTATCTAAGTCTTTACCATATTTTAGACAATGATTAATTTCATTGAGACAAATGCTGTCTTATAGGGCTAGGGGTACCAGTTTTGATGATCAGAAGGATCTCTTAAGTTTATACAGTCTTCCTTGTTAAACAAGAACTATTAGAACTAATTTATAAAAATAGGAAAATATCTTATTCTCGTCTGTTCAATGATTAGAAATGACTAGGAAAATAACTGAGTGGAAATTATACTAAATAATTAAAGACTATAATTGATAATATTACTTGTTTGCTCTCTCCAATGGAGATAGCATACATCTAGTTGAAGCATGATGAAATATAAATTTAAAAATAAAATATGAAAATATTCTGTAGTGATTTTTAACATTCATTGATGACAATTATCAAATATAATAGATTATTGAAAAAGTATTTTAGAAAATTGTTACTAGCAGTAGTAAATAACGACACAAACCAAAATCATTGCAATAAATAAGTGCAAAGGAGATTATACAGATTAAAAAAAAAAAACCTTCAGGAAATGATCTAATTCCCTTGTCTACTAACTGTTAATATATATGTTTGCATGCATGTGTTTGTGTGTTTTCTTAATTAGTGTAACCTTTATCACATAGACTATATATTCAATATTACACTTGGTTTAACTGCATATTAACATGTCCTGTATTGCATTATTTATAGCAATGCACTCTGCTGTACTCTCAGACTGACATCTCTCAATGACAAAAAATAATCATTGAAAATGGAAGTCAGCTAAACCACAAATCAGTAACCAATGAATTTGTCTCATTTAAAATTCTTAAAATCCCTAAGAATTTTTAGGTCACAGAGGTTGGAAACTTTTTCTCTCAAAGCTAAATGTTGCAGTTGATATTCTTCTTCCTTAGAATAAATTTGCTAAGGTTATTAATTGGGAAATTTAATCATAGCTATTTAGCATTAATATTAATTCTCTTTGTAATAGGCAAGAATTACATGAACTTGCATGTTACTTGATGTTAAATATGTAAACATTTTACCTTTAATATTCTATAAAGATTTTAAATATTGCACAAGTTGTGGTGTACACTCTTAAATGTTAACTTGCCTTATAGATATTAGAGAGATGTACAGAGAAAAATACCCTGCAAGTATTTTTTTCTTTCTAATCTAATCTTCAATTACTTCAAACCCCACTTCTCTTCTCAGACCTCCCATATGACCACTTTCCCTCTACTTCTAGCCTACTTAAATGCCTGGGCTTTTCTGTACCTTCATCCTCTGGTTCCTTCTGTCCAGGCTCAACTCCTCTGACTGCAAGAAAGAGCTTAAATATAGAAATATAAACTCTCATAAGCCGTATGAAAATGCTCCTTTAAATTTTCACATATAACAAACAGGATTAAAATTTCCAAAATTCATTATTTCTCATATATTTTATTTTTTTAAATTTTTGTTTAATGAAAGAGAGAGAGTGAGCTCATGCACAAACAGGATAGTGGCAGAGGTAGAGGGAGAAGCAGGGTCTCCACTGAGCAGGGAGCCCGATGAGGGGCTTGATCCCAGGACCCTGGGATCATGGCCTGAGCTGAAGTCAAACACTCAACCAGCTGAGCCACCCAGGTGCCCCCAATATATTATGTTTTTGATTATGTGGCTATATGGACAAATGAGCCATCATCCTGGTGAATAAAAAACAATATTTCCTCGAATTTCTAATTATGACTTTGCACTTACTCTTTCTTTAATTTATATTTCTAAGTTCATACTTTCAGTCTTTTATAACATAATCTCTTGGAAACATCCCCTGTACTATAATTTGAATAGACAAAGATTCTCCTTGTTAGAGAAGTTTCACTGCACTTGAAACTTTAAAAATTATCCCTGATGTGAAACCATTGTTGAAAGAGTAGCATGATTAAGACTTTCATAAACAGAGAGCAAACTAATAGATTTTTTTCCATTAAGTTTACTAATCTTAATAAAGGCAAATCTTATTATGTACTTAATAATATTTAATTCTCTTTTTTTCAGTCATAGTTACTTTGGTTACAAATGACAACACAGCTCAATCTATCCTTAGCACAAAAAGAAAAAAAAACCTAATGACTCAAAGATGACACTGTCTTTAGGCATGGTTGGCTTCAGGAATTCAGTTGTTGAGAACTCTTTATTTCTCCCTTTCTCGCTCTGTTTGACTTCATTCTCAGAAAGATGCTGTTCAAGTGAAGCAACAAGTTGCCCCAGGCAACTGCCAATTTATATATTCCTTGGAGGTTGGCATGCCAGAGAGAAAAATAAAAAGCATGTGTTTTTCCAGATATCTTCAGTGAAAATCCCAACAAAGATTCTTATTAGCCCAGCTTGGGCCATAGGCTGCTTTTTTGGACTAAGTACTCATCCATGGAAGGAAGAACTGATAAGTCAGATGCATGCATATGCTTACCACTGGGACTTGAAAGTTATGTTCATCCCCACTAAAACCACTCATTGATCAAGATAATGGTAAAATAGATCTTCAAAGATAGGCATCTTGAGCAAACAGAAAGAATACTTCTTGCTCTTTCTAAGCCTGAATCTACACATTAACTATTTTAAGGAAATTCAGATAACGTACTTCTATAATTTTGTGTTAAATATATATATCTAAATAAAACCTTGGAAGTTTCTTCAGCATGTAGTCATTACTAGCAAAGTAAAACATATTCTCAAAATATTAGTCTTTTTTAATGAATGAAATCCATTCATAGTATTCTGCCTGCTGAGCAGCACCGCAACCAAGTAGATAACAGTGGTTATATTTATGAATTGGGGAATATTTCTAAACTGGTGTTAAAATAATCAACTCAAGATTATTTGAAGGAACAAAAATGAGTTTGCGGCTATTCTGATCTGTTTGTTTCTTCTCCTTTAATCTTTTATCTACCATTAGTTTATACATCCCTACTAATTTTGCTACATAATGACAGATACATGATGAAGTAACTAAGATATGAACTTTAATATCAGGATGAGTAGGGGTTTGTGAGGGCAATATTGCCTTTTCCTACTAGCTGTATATCCTTGGGTAAATGTCTCAACTTCTTAGAATAGAAGATAAGATCAAATAGATTTAGAACACATGGCCAATCCTTGTAGCCATTATCTTGCCAAAGATATAATTTACTTTGCTCTAATACTTCACCTAAAAATCAATCCAACATCTGACTTTCCTGAATCTGAACTTATGAACAATTATAAACAAAATACATAGTTCTACTTTGCTGTGTTTGCTGATCTATATGGGTAGACTTCTAAGTCTACAAAGGCCTTCAGCACTTCCTAGAAATTCTCTAAATTTTCCAGGGCATCTTTCTAATCTAATTTTCAATTACTTCAAACCCCATTTCTCTTCTCAGACCTCCCATATGACCACTTTCTCTCTACTTCTAGCCTACATAAAGCCTGGGCTTTTCTGTACCCTCATCCTTTGGTTCCTTCTGTCCAGGCTCAACTCCTCTGGCTTCAGATTTCATCTCCTCCTGCTTCTCTCAGGGCTGTCTCACTATTGATTTCCCTCTTCTTCTATATTTTACATTTTTTTCTCCCTAATGATAGCTTCTGCATTATTTTCTTACTGCTACTATAAAAAATGACCACAAACTTATTGGTTTAGAAACCTACACATTTATTATTTCACAGTTCTGGAGCTCAGAGGTCTGAGATTGGTCCTAGAGGACTAAACTCAAGATGTCAGCAGAGTTCTGTTCCTCATGAAAGATTTATGGGAGAATCTGTTTCTTTACCTTTTCTGAATTCTAGAGGCTGCCTAGATTTCTTTGCTTGTGGCCCCCAGTTAGGAAGCATATGATTTCAATTTCTGCTTTCACCCTTAATCACATCTGCAAAGCCACTTGTGCTACTTAAGGAAATACGTTCACAGTTTTGAGGCTTAGAGATATAAGTGCCATCATTCCGTCTGCCATCCTTCCCTATCAACACTGCCCAATGCTCATTTCTAGTCTTTCCTCTTAGCCCTGCTATGTGATCACTTAATTTCTAACCTCTTCAGAAACAATCTCTTGGAGTTATCTACTTACTTTTTGTTTTGTTTTGTTTTGTTTTGTTTTTTATCACCCTACATACACATACACACACATTGTTGGAAACCAATTCCATCAAGGCCACTGTGATTTTTTATCACAAGATCCTTTTCAGTTTCTCCCTTACTTGACCTTTTGGAAACATTTATGCCATTGACAACACATTCCTTCTTGAAAAACATTTTTATAGGCTTCTATAGAATCTACCTTTCTAGTTTTCCACCTATGTCTGTCTGTCTTTCTTCAGTGTTTCAGGATTTTTTTTTTTTGCATATAATTTTCATGTTAGTTTATCTTTGGGTTCTATTCATAGCCTTATTCTCTCTCTCTCTCTCTCTTTTTAAAAGATTTTATTTATTTATTCATGAGAGACACACACACACACACACACAGAGGCAGAGACACAGGCAGAGGGAGAAGCAGGCCCCATGGCAGGAGCCCAATGCGGGACTCGATCCTGGGACTCGATCCTGGGACTCCAGGATCATGCCCTGGGCTGAAGGCAGGCATTAAACTGCTGAGCCACCCAGGAATCCCCCATAGTCTTATTCTCTACTCACTGTACATAGTTTCTTGTAACTTGTCTCAAAGATATCACCATGAAATTCTTTTAGGAATACCAATGGCTTTCTAGTTTCTATTTTTAGTATATCTCTCTTTTTTATTTCTATTTTAGAGAGAGGAGGAGAGGAGAGACAGAGAGACAGAGAATCTCCAGGAGACTCCCAACTGAGTGTGGAATACACGTGGGGCTCAATCCCAGGACCTTGAGATCATGACCTGAGCCAAAACCAAGAGTTGGTGATTTAACCGACTGAGTCACCCATGTGCCCCTGAAATTATTATTCTTTGAATGAAGATCCTGATATTCTCATTTTGCAAATTATAGACCCGGTTCTACTCTTAGATAAAATTTTCATTTCTTAATAGAGCTTATAAGACTTTCAAAACTGAGTCCTTTCCTCTATCTGTTCAGCCACTTATATTGCTCTGTCTGCAACTACACCACACTCTACCACACTACAACACACACACACACACACACACACACACACACACAGAAAGGAAACACACACACCCATACATACATACCCATCAGGCATCTGCTGTCCATCTCCAACTCTCTATTAAACTACTTTTCAATCTGTAGATCTACTTCAAAATTACTTTCTCTGACAAGCCTTACGATACACCATCCCAGAGCTAGTCCCAATAACTGATTATTTCTACTTCTCTCTTATGGCACTCATCTCTCTCTGTGATAGCTGTTATTTCCTTCTTTTTATATCTTCTGCATGATGCTAAGTTATTTACTACTTTATCTGTAGTGTGTTATATAGTTCCCATAGTATTGTAGATATTTATATGTACTTAATAATATTTAATTGTGAATGGGAAAAAAACAGTAATTTTCCTTTTCTTATTTTTTAAATAGAAATACACAGGTAGGAGCATCTGGGTGGCTCAGGAGGTGAAGCATCTGCCTTTGGTTCAGGACATGATCTTAGAGTCCTGAGATTGAGCCCCTTATCAGGTTCTTTGCTCAGTGGGGATCCTGCTTCTCCCTCTACCTCTGCTTCTCCCTCTGCTTGTGCTCTCTCTTTCTCTGTAAGTAAATAAATAAAATCTTATTTTTTAAAAAAGAAATACACAGGTAAATGCTAACTCTGTCTAAGTAATATGGACCTGTGCCAGCAAATAAAACATACTTATATTTCTATTTGATCAGATTTGCACATCTACCAAAATTCAGGGAAACACTATCATCTTGGGTTTTACTTCTACAAATATCATAAGAAAAGGGAGTATTTTTCAAACCAGAGCACAACACTTCAAAATTATAGCATTTGTATTTAACTACTCTCTTTTTTTACTTTTATAGGGATGGTCTTTTATTGTTATATAAGTATTATTATTATTCTGAAAAAGCAAGACTATTGTTAGCTAAACGCTATGATGAAGACCAAAAAAAGTAAAAATTTTAAGGTCAATTTTCCTGCGCTACTATGATTTTTAAAATAACCCTATTTTTAAAATAACCCATGTAAATAAAAGACAATGGGGGAAATGAACTTATAAATGCATAGAGGAGAGAGAGATATCCTAAGGTTTTTGTTTTGTTTGTAAACGAATAGCATCATGGCACACAATGCTTGAAAGGCATTACAAAGTAAGAAGTCATTACAAAGTAAGTGTCTACAAATGTTGAAGGTGGATCAGGGTGAGAAATATTTCTGCACCACATAATTTTGTCCTAATGCCTAGTCTCGAGTTCCTCAGAAGTGTTAGGCAGTATAATAAATCTGAATTGGCTATAGCTCTACAAAATTATTTAGACTTTATTATCATCAATCACTGAATGATGATCATAATTCTCATGAGACAATATTTACT
Organism: Vulpes lagopus; assembly: GCF_018345385.1. NCBI lineage: Eukaryota > Metazoa > Chordata > Mammalia > Carnivora > Canidae > Vulpes > Vulpes lagopus. The sequence goes on along the minus strand of NC_054829.1, from coordinate 48,367,362 downwards.
AAGAATCCCACAATGCTCAAAATGCTACAGGAATTGTAATAAATAAGAATATAGTATCTTAATTTGATTAATTTATAATTTTTGAATTTTATTTTAAATTCTATTAAGCAAGGACCCTCTTCCTTGTTACACAAATGAAAATGTGAATTTACTTTCTTAAGTCTTGTCATTTATGTTTCTGCAAACTGATTTTACCACATGTCAAAGTAGCTCCTTTAACCTGAGAGCATTTCTCATATGTGTAAAGGAGCAGGAAGATTAAGCTAGGTAAAAACTTACAGACACTATAAGCTTTAGTGAAACTAATAAAAAATAATAAAACATAAAACTAATTGAAAAATGATGCATAGAAGTACAAGAAAATCATGTGATCATATGACCCAGGAAGAAAGGATTTATATGCTGAGCACACATATGGCTCCAGCATAAAAGACAGATGTTCTCCCTAGCACTATTCTATAACCATATTTGGGTACAGCTCAGAGGCAGGGGTGAGTGGTAGGTAAGGGATTGCCAGTCAGATCCAGGCTGTGTTCATTAGAGAAGTGGTGACAGGTGATAACGGAAACTCATTTTTCCCTTTCAAGAGCTGTCTGCTAAAGGAGAATTGTCAGCCTTTGGGACTCTTTGCCCAAGTGCAGATGTTACACTTCTTTTGGTGCATACTCAGGTCTGTCATTAACACCTTCACAGTCTCCTATATTTGGGCAGAGAAAAGAGTGTGTTTCCCTCTTATGGGGGAATCTCAGTCTTTTGCTCTGCCATAGTTAAAAATAAAATGGTAATTCTTTCTGGGACCTCATTTATGCTTTAGATGTTCTAGTTTGAAAATTTAGGTTCCTCCTCAATGTTATGACAAGGTTTACCATTTGTCTGAATATACCACTGCCTTAGAAAATGGGAAGCTAATTAGCAAGGCAATAGATCTTTCCTCATCCTGTCTCACTTTTACTACTTATTTTTATTATTTTTTAAAGATTTATTTATTTATTTATTTTGAGAGAGAGAGAGAGAGAGAGAGAGAGAAGTGAGGGAAGGGCAGAGGGAGAGAGAATTACAAGCAGACTCTCCACTGGGTGAAGTACTATACAGAGCTCAATCCCAGGACTCAGATCATGACCTAAGCCAAAAACAAGAGTTGGCTGTTTAATTGACTGAGCTGCCCAGGAGCTCCTTGCCACTTATTATTATTATTTTTTAGATTTTATTTATTTATTCATGAGAGACACTGGGAGAGAGAGAGGCAGAGACAAGAGAGAAGCAAGTTCCCTGCAGGAGCCCAATATGGGACTTGATCCCAGGACCTGGGGATCATGACCTGAGCCAAAGGCAGACTCTCAACCACTGAGCCACCCAGATGCCCCCTTACCACTAATTTTTAATGCTGTCCTACCCTTGATTATGCAAGCTAGTTGTTTGCTGAAATGTCTTTCCTCAAAGTTTAAAAAAGAAAGAAAAAAATCACCTCAAAGGCCTATTGATTCTTTAAGCATGTTCTAGTATTGCAAGTTAGAGATGGAATGGTAATTAGATTATGGTCGAAGGTTGATTTCCTGTTCTCAAGAGCAAGGATGATATGTTATGCTTATTAGTAATAAATTACTTAGAAATTGTTAGAATAGGCACTCAGGATATACACGTGGAATTTAAAAGCTGCATAGCCAGGGTTTATGACTATAAATATGACGCAGTTTTTATTCCCTTGATGACAAAGTGATGGTCACAAATGTCTGGTACTTCTGTTGGGCACACTGTTATGTTGTACTCTTAATATTCCTGTTTATAAAAGGTGTATTCAGGTGACTTGCTCTGTTTATGAAATGTGGGCAGAAATAATGTGTCATCTTTGGAATGGAAGCCTAAGCAGCCAGTGTATGCCATATTGCATTTCCTTCCTCATTAACTGCCATACCTCAATCCTGAAAGGAAGAGATAGGGCTTCTGCCAACCTTAAGGAGCTGGAATTAATAGAATCTCCTGCCAGCCTACATCAAACGGACAACTTGGGTGAAAAACAAACATTTGATGTTGTTAGCCATGAGGATTGGGGATTATTTGTTACTGCAATATAACATAGCCCTCCTGACTTAGGTGAAGTGAAATCAAAACTGAATCTAAAAGAAGGAATAGGAATTACTTGGAAGAAAGGAAAGGGAGGAGTATTCTAAACAAAGAAGGTTGTCATAGGCAAGGGGACAAACAGATTTCAAAGTTCATCTTTGGGGGAAAATATCACAAAATTAGGAATTTGGGCTTGATAAAATCAGCAAGGAAATATCCAAACATAGGTTTTTAACCACATATTGAAGACAATGAACAGAATTGGTGAAGTTTTCAATGAAATATGGTATGAAGGACATATCAAGCATATATTGGAAAGAATCAAAGTGTACTTTTACTAGAAAGCATGTACTTCCTAGCAATCTTGTGTTACCCTCCCTACTCCTTTCTGTAGCCCATAATAATTATGATCTGTAAGGACTCCTCAAATCCAACTTTTGGCCTCTCAGAAATGTGTATTTTTTTTTATGTCTTTTATAGCCTGTAAGTATTTAAAAAGATGTACCAGAAAATTAAGCCAAATGAAACTTACAGATGCTGAGTTTTAGTGAAACTTAGGATATTGCCCCAATTACAAAACAAGATATTGCAAATAAGGTTGAGAATTTAAATGGAATAGAAGTTATATTATAACATATTTCTTTAATATTAATTTAAATGTTTTTAAAATATTATATTTGTATAGTAAATATTACATAGGGATTCTTTTTACTTTCAATTCGAACTTTTATTCAAAATGTAAAAGAGGAGCTCCTGGGTGGCTTGGTGGGCTAAGCTTCTGCCTTCAGTTCAAGTCATGATCTCAGGGTCCTGAGAATGAGCCCCATGTTGGGTTTCCTGCTCAGTGTGAAATCTGTTCTTTTCTCTCCGTCTGCCCCTTACCCCTTTCCCCACTCTTCTCTCTCTCTCTCTCTCTCTCTAATAAATAAGTTAATAAATAATAAATTTCAAAAATAAAATGTAAAAGAAATGGCTCTTGAAAATACTGATGAATAAAGCGAAAGGATACAGTACTCTCTTCCTGCTGCTTGTCAATCAGTCTATCCATGGACAGAAAGGGTAATAATACCTATGTGCTCATAGAATTTAGATGATCTCAGCATGTGATCTCAGTTCTGGGTTTATACCTTTACTGAGTGTAAACAAGGACTCATGCTCTATAGTCATAGTCAATCCCTTGGGCACAAAGTTCTTTGCATAGCATCCTTTACAATAGATTTCAACTTCTTTCTTATACAATTGTTGATTCAAAATCCCTCCCACACTTGGCACATAGGAAAGGATGTTTTGTGATAGGTTTTTCCAGCTCCAATTACCTCCTCAGCAGCATTACAGAATCCACACATGTGGAACACTTCCCAGTACCTCTGTATTTCCTTTTCTTTTTAAAAGAATATTTTATTTATTCATGAGAGATACAGAGAGAGAAGTACACACAGGCAGAGAGAGAAGCAGGCTCCTTTTCAGGGTGCCCCATAATCTGGGGACTCCAAGATCAAGCCCTGAGTGGAAGGCACACGTTCAACCACTGAGCCACCCAGGTGTCCCAGTGCCTCTGTATTTCTGAGAAAATTTCAAAGTGTTTGGGTCTCTGGTAGCCATGTGTGGTTGAACACACTCGGGTTTGATACCCATCCTTTCCCCACTGCCCATGATGAAAGTGCCAGTGCCCTGGCTGCAATGGTAGCCTTCCAGCCTATCCTTCCTTCCATACCAAGTTTTGCAAGTATATCTCTTCATCATGCATCATTGCTGCTATGCCATCTAAATTTGTCCTGCAACCCATGCATAGAGAGCACCAGCAGTGGAAGCTTCTGCCAGCACCCTGAATCTCTTCCGCATGGTTCACAGTGTTCCCACAGCCCCCATTCTTGTTTCTAGCTCCCCAGGTGAGCAATTGAATTGGAGTTAGGACCACACATTGCTGGTGGGATCTAGGAAGGCAAGCCAGAGGGAGCCCTAGGGGAGTCAGGGAGCCCAGGAAAGCCTTTACAAGGTTGGATGTATGGACAATTATTTCATGGAGTCTTTATATTTTCATTTTTTCCTAATAATCCTATATTATCTCAATACTGATTAATTTGTGTATTTAATTGCTGAATGCTGGTCCTTTAAAAAGCACCAGTTATTATTAAATTTACTGTTAGTTGAATTATTCTTGTTCTTTAATAACCAATTATTTATTTCTTAATACTACACATATTCAATTATTTTTCTTTAGATTCTTAAAAAATAATAACTTTATTGAGAAAAAACAATTCAAACAAAATGCACACTAATTTGGTTTCAAATCTTCAAAATAATTGTCAAATTTCATTGACTATTTTGTTGTTCTATAGTTAGTATGGAAATAAATGGGCTATAAATAATCAGGCTTGTGAAATATAAATCTAAGCTTGTCAAGCTTAGCTAGTTAGAAAGTGTTTTTTTTTTTTTTTGTATTTCCGTTAGTCATAAAAGATATGTAGAATTGCTTCCATGTCAGTTTTAAGTAGCTGAACATTTCTATATATGCATATTGCCTGGGGATATTGGAAATAGAAATTCCCCCCAAATTAAGTACCAGATTGTCAAGAAGCATAAACACAAGGGGTAAAATTTTACCTTTAGCTATGTTAATGCAAATCTAGTCACAGTCATGAATATATTATTTTTATTCTTCTGAATCAGAGATTGCTATATCAGAAATAGAAATTTAGCCCATTTATCCTGTGGATATAACGCATTACATATGTACCAGAGAGCAAATCTTTTTTTGTTCCTTTTTTTTCCCCTGGTAATACAAAATAGAGCTAGTAGCTCCTTTTCTTATAGAATCTGAGAAGTCTCTCCAACCCTGATATGGCTAAGCAACCAACAGATCATTATTTCAGTGTAAATCAGAATAGTGCTTGATATAAATCATTTCAGTGTAAATCAGACTCAGTGCCTGAGTTCACTGAATTGATTGGTGAGCTTAGTGAACCATGGGCTAATTGCACGAAGCAACCCTACCTATCATGAAATTGATGAGTTATTTTTCGGTCTTGATCAAATTGAAGAGTCATGTTAGTATTGTATAGACAAAGTTAAAATTTATCAGAATTTGCTCAGGACACTATCTAGATGGCTATATTTCCCATAAACACATATTTGGAGGTATAGTACAGAGTGTGTGTGTGTAGAGGGGAATGGGAGTTCGTAGTCCTTAGATATCATGTAATATAATGCATTATTATGTTTGCTTACTTTACCACTCAAAATGCAGAAGCCATAGATGACAACTAAACATTATTTCAGAAAAGAAAATGCAATATCTTTGAGTTTTTTTTTAAAATGGAAACACACCAAGATAATTTGAAACTATGCCTTCATTAATATTTTAGCTTATATTCATATTGCTGATGTACATATCAAAGTATTATTTTTTTCCTGTCATTTATTTTAGTTGTTTTCATGAACTCCACAGCAGAATTGTAGATGGGTATGCTGGAATGATAAGATATCCATAAATAGACACACTGGACAATCTATAAATTACCATGTATTTACCTTGTCTAGGAGCTGATCTTGAAGAGAGATCATGAATCATAATAATCCAAGTGCTGTGTCTCAATACATAAAGATAGCTAGTATTTACTGAGTAGTTGGATAGGCCAGGTATAATCCAAGGGTTTTACCTGAATTTTAATTTGGTCTTCTCAACAGCCCTGTGATATATGCACTGTTACTACCTATTATTTGCACATGAGGAAAGTAAGGCTTAGAGAGTTTAAGTCATTAATTTTAGCAGTATAACTTGTGGTCTTTTTTTCCTCTAGTTTTATTGAGAAATAATTGACATGTATCACTGTGTAAGTTTAAGGTATACAGTATGATGGTTTGATTTACATGAATTGTGAAATGACTACCACAATAGGCTTAGCTAATATCCATCACCTCTTATAGATAAAATAAAAAGAAAGGGAAAAAAAATGTCCCTTTGTGATACATACATATCTTGTCTTCTTAAACAACGTGCCGTAACAATGTGGGATTTTCCTCAATGTAAGAGTTCCTTGAATAGCAAGATTAATTTTGTGCAATTAGCAAAGTAAAATTCAAACCAAGCTTTCATTCTGTCTTTAACACTTACCACATTGGAACACTGGACCTTTCAATGCTGTTACCAGTGCCTCATAGGATGAATATAATGCCATGACCAAAAGGAAAAAGAGGAAAGCCATGGAGGGACATAGAAAGCAGACTGACATTACTGAGGCTTATCACATGGCTCCACTTGAAACATCAAATAATGGAGTGTTTAAAGAATCAGAGCTAATAGGTCAATTCATTTCTTTACATAGGTGCTTTTATTCTTTTCAGATATAAATTAGTCCAATCATATCAAATATCACGCACTGTGTGTAGAGTTGGGTAATGATCTCCATCAAATAATGAGTGTGGAGGGTACACTTCACTCTGAGTGCCTTCTGTTCCAGCTGTTTCTACTTATCTTAATTTTCTTAATTGGGTTACGATTAGGCTGTGAATGAGATGTTAACATGGGAATTGGAGCTTTTCAACAAAAGGGTTTACTTTCTTTATTGTTTTGTGGTTCTTAACTTTCAGAGGCCTATTTCTTGCTACATGTTAATCAAAAAATATTACAAAGTGTTTAAGATATGCTTATGGTGTATAAAGAATAACCTATTTACATCTCTGCAGATCTAACAACTTGCCTGCAAGAAAACCACTGTTTGGGAAAAAATTCAATTTCTTTAGGTGATGAGATGTTTGTTTAAAAACTATTATAATTTCTCATCTGTTTCTTTCATTGTCTCCAGGCCTGACTTCACTTACTAATAGGAAAGCTCTCAGCTGGACAAGGTTGGGGTTGCAATAGTAAAAGTGAAGTCCAGGGTCTTGCCATTGAAGGTGTTACCTTCATATCAACGGCATTAGCATCACCTGGGAAATTGTTGGAAATTCAGACTCTTAGACTCAGTTTAGCTTCAATCCTATTGAAACAGAATCTGCATTTTAACAAGATCTCCAGGTAATTTATATGCACATTAAAGTTGAGAAACCCTGTTAGAGTCTGATTATAGCAACAAATGAAAGGCAATTCCAAGTTTAAAAAAAAGGAATTAATTGCCTTGTGCATTCTGATCATATATTAAGAACATATGAAATCCCAGCCAGGTAAAGTAGTCTTATGACAATTAGATTTAAATTTTTAATAGCATCAGTACTTCAGATTTTAAAAATAGGTTAAAAGATTTAAAAAGCATTATGTAAGAAAGGTACAGAACCAGAGTTCAGTTGGCAAGTGTTATTACGTTGGTTCCTTATGCTGTATATTCTCTAAGGAAGCTAGACAATCCAATTTTCTTATCCTATATGGGTCAGTGGTGCTCTATGTTTGAAGACTGACGTAAGGCTCTAGAGTCTGTGGAAAGCATTTCATTCCATCCATAACTTTCCCCACTGTTTTCTTACTTGTTTTAATAATTGTAAGCCTTTTATTTATCATTTAATTTCACTTTACTCAATGAAGTGTACTCTACCATTAAAAAAAATTAACCAGTAACATATTTTCAAAACCTCTTTTCCAAAGGAACAGATTTCTTGAGGAATGTTGTGCGACTATTTGAGTTGCCAGCACTTGTCAAGGTGACTTAGTTGAGATTTTTACAGTTACCTTTGAGAGGCAGAACACACCTGTGAAGGTTTTCTTTTCTAAAAATATTTATTTATTCATGAGAGACACAGAGAGAGGTAGAGACACAGGCAGAGAGAGAAGCAGACTTCCCGATATGGGACTCAAGCCCAGGACACTGTGATCACACCCTGATCCAAAGGCAGGCACTCAACCACTGAGCCACCCAGGCATCCCCACCTGTGATGGTTTTCTTTTCTTTTCTTTTTTTTTTTTTAAGATTTTTTAATTTACTTATTCATGAGAGACACAGAAGGAGAGAGAGGCAGGGACAGAGGCAGAGGGAGAAGCAGGCTCCATGCAGGGAGCCTGATATGGGACTCGATCCCCAGTCTCCAGGATCACGCCCTGCGCTGAAGGCAGCGCTAAACTGCTGAGCCACCCAGGCTTCCGGAAGGTTTTCATCCTGTTAGTGGTCACTGTTATCTTTCTTCACTTGTTTCTTGGCTGTCCTGAGATTTTAAAATGTCATCAACAAATTTTATCTGTACTTTAATTATTGGACTACCCAATTCCTGGCTGAAGACGGTTTTTAAAATTTCTATAACTGATCTGATGGCTAGGACTGGTACTGTTTAGAACAATTTACCCAGGCTTAATGATTATTTCTGTGCAATTTTCCATGCACTTCATTTTATCCACATTATTTCAGCACTCAGACTGTCAGTATGTCCCTGTCCTATATCTTCCTTTACTATCATCATCAAATATTAGCAGTCCAGATAGCTCAAGCCTGCAGGGACTAGGCTTCTGATGCTTCCATAATGATTATAGAACCTGAATATATCTCCTGATCTGTAACTGTATTCTGAGATAATGATGGGATTGCCATCTTTTGCATTCTGTTTACCTACCACATGTTGATTAAGGCAGCAAACACTGGTTCCATATATTGCTGGCCAAGTATGTCATTCCTTATTTCTACACAGTCTCTTCACTGGAAGAAGATTATATATATGCTTCTGATCAACTCAATCCCTTTCTATATACCCTCGTAGGTACACATCGGACATTTCTTCCAGTGGATCTTTGTGGCCTTCTGTACTGTTTACTGCCTGAGCACCGTTTTTTTGGGGATAAAGATATACTTTGTGTGTTTACATCTCATCTCATCATCAGAGAATATGGCAATCTTTGTAGACTTTGCTTCTTGTTACATCTATGCCTTTGTGCATTACCTGTGTAGAAAGTTGAATTTCTAGAAATTTGAAGCTCTTTTCTATAGTGTCCCCTTCCTGGTGCTTTGTCCTTTTCATTGTGGCAACTCTTTTTCATGCTGGACTAGATGGGGTGTTTCTACTCACTGCTGGATCTTTTGTGGCCTAATAACCATATTCACATTTTCCATGCTAGCATCAGCCAGCAATTTGATTTTGATACTATTTTGTTACCTCCAAGAATAAACCCAAATAACACAGGTACACAAATGTCTTCATTGTCTCTATGACGCTTCTTAAAGGGTAGGAGGAGGATCGGTAAAGTATCCTCCAGACTGAGATGGAATTTTGAAACCAAAATATAATGCAAGCCACAACATACTGTTTACACAGAGGTTTAGTCAGGGTAACTTAGTGACAGAGAGAAAGTGGGGCTGACAATCCAGGGCATCCACAACAATTCTCTGCTCCCATTCTCTGAAGATATTCGTCACCAAGCCTTGACCTTAATCCCCAGCTCCTATAGAGATAGGGACAGGGTGGTGAAGTCACATGGTAGTTATCTCCAGTGGGGCCATCTGTACACCAGTCATTTCTAATGGCTAGCTAAAGTGGAGATTGCTATACTTTCTTTCCCTTTAGGGAAAATCAGAACAAGCCTTTCTGCATTCTGATCAGGGCTTACATTAACTTCCAGGGGGCCTAGAACATGTAGCCTTGAGGGAGGGACATCATTGTTTGGACAACAAGATGGAAGGCCAAAGATGGAGTCAGTGTTGTCATCACTCCTATAGAGGCTTTACTTCCTTAAAAGAATTTTGGGGGATCCCTGGGTGGTGCAGCAGTTTGGCGCCTGCCTTTGGCCCGAGGCGTGATCCTGGGGACCCGGGATCAAATCCCACATCAGGCTCCCGGTGCATGGAGTCTGCTTCTCCCTCTGCCTGTGTCTCTGCCTCTCTCTTTGTGTCTGCCTGTGTCTCTCTCTCTCTCTCTCTCTTTGTGTGACTATCATAAATAAATTAAAAAAAATAAAAAAAAAGAATTTTGGAAAATGTGGCAGAAATTTAAGACTAAATTTATATATAAGATGTGAGTATATGGATATTTGGCAAATTCTGTTTATTTTTTTGAAAGTTTATATTGTTTCACAATAATAATCATTTTAAAATTTAATTTTGTTATGTTGAAACACTTCTACATATTTAAGATGGAGAAAACTACAAATCTTCTATGAACAACTTTGTCAAGTTTTTATTGGTTGCTAAGCTATTGCTGACTCAGGCAGGGCAACCATGACAGGAAAATTTAAGCTTTAAGCCAAGCAAAATTGTCCTATGGTTCCTTCTGTCTGAATACTCTTTTCCTCCAAAAACATAAATTTTGATCCTTTCCGACCACAAATTTTATTAATTTGAACCTCAAAAGGACCTTTCCTGCTCAATAACTAATAATCCTTTATTTCAATCCTTCCTATTTCTCCTCTTTTATTTTTCTCTATAATAATTAACATGATTTTTATTTATAAAATGTATTTTTATTGAATGTCTTTTACCACTAAAATATAAGTTCCATGAGGACACTGTATACATAATACTGCCTGTCACATAGTAAGCACCAAAGAAGTATTTGTTGAGTGGATAAAGGAACAAACAAATAAGAAACTTAATATCAGAGTGTATGCTGTTACCTCCTTAGGATGTTTTAGTGTGTGAGATTTATTCAGAATCCCACTGAATTCTGAAAGTTCTCTTTTCTTGATAGCTTTGCTTCTATTTTTTTTAATTAATTTTTATTGGTGTTCAATTTACCAACATACAGAAAAACACCCAGTGCTCATCCCGTCAAGTGTCCACCTCAGTGCCCGTCACCCATTCCCCTCCAACACCCGCCCTCCTCCCCTTCCACCACCCCTAGTTCGTTTCCCCGAGTTAGGAGTCTTTATGTTCTGTCTCCCTTCCTGATATTTCCCAACATTTCTTTTTGCTTCTAATACTTTGCAGCCTCTTGACAGCAGAATTCAGACAGATAAACTCATGGATGGCTCAAATACATAAGAGCATCGATTAAGATTTACTACCAACAGGAATAAAAAAGTGTGAATTACCGCAGTGATCCAAAATAATTTAACCCTGCATATAGCAGATACTGTTTCAAAGGAGAAGATCTTATTTTTAGGATTCTTTATTCCCTATAGCCACTCCACTGTGAGTTAGCTAAAGGAAATTGAGTTTACTTCCTCATGATCTGCAACACCCATAGGAAGGGTAAATAAATTTTATGTTCTTTACCCTCCTCAGCGCTGAGAACTAATAACAGAAAGTGGAAAAGAGAAGAAGTGATGAGCACTAAAAACCATTATAAAGAAGTAGTAAACTGGACTTCAAAAAGGCCAGAGAAAGGGATCCCTGAGTGGCGCAGCGGTTCGGCGCCTGCCTTTGGCCCAGGGCGCGATCCTGGAGACCCAGGATCGAATCCCACATCGGGCTCCTTGGTGCATGGAGCCTGCTTCTCCATCTGTCTGTGTCTCTGCCTCTCTCACTCTCTCTCTCTTTGTGTGACTATCAATAATAAATTTAAAAAGATTAAAAAAAAAAAGGCCAGAGAAAGTGGAATAGCATTGTGATAAATACCTATTTGAAATGCCAAATTTCTGATTTCTTCTCATACTTTGAATGTATCTTTTAGAGAGGGGTTTAAGGAAGATATCTATACTGAATGACTTGAGCAAGCTACTTTTGCCCTATAATGAGGTGCTTTCTTTCAGTTAAGAGAAGTATTCACACCAGTTATCCCAACTTGTCTTAAAACCAGGCCAGGCCATCTCCTGGAAGCAAATGTGTGCAGCTATACCACAGCAGTACTGTTATGTGATGCTATATATGTATTAAAATGATAAAGATGATATTTCAATTGAATAAACATAAGTGGAAAATTTAAAGACAATTTTTTATATTTAGAGTTACATGTTTAAGTCTTAGAATAAAAATATATTTTCTTTTCAGTTTTTTTTCCAAAGAATTGTGTACACTCTGACCCAGAAAACCTGCCACAGTAAGTGCATTTCTTTGTGAAGTTGATATCAAGAACACATAAAGCTCCAGTTAAAAAAAAAAAAAAAAAAGGAGATGGATGGCTATATGTTAGAAACACATGTATTATTTGCAAAAAAGTATTAAAAAATAAAGAAGTGAGAAGTCATGAATGGTGCTGGAAAGTTATTTTTTCTACTAGCTTTAAATAATTGCTGTAGAGATTATTCATTTATAATTAGCAAATATTTTGCTTTCTTGATACCATGATTTTGCCTATGATCTTTTTCTCTTTGATAAAATTAAGAATCCAATTAAGCTAAAGAGTTCTAAAATGGGTAAACCTCCCTCCCCGACAAACACACACACAAGAATTGTGCCTTTAGTAAGTACCTATATGCACACTATACCCTGTAAAACTAACAGTTCCACAGAGATGGGTGCTACTCTGAACTGGGATTTCCACTATTGTTTGAGTCCCAATGAAAACTATCCTTGTGTTTTATAATTCATATTTCTACAATTAGTAAATAATTCCTGGAATTTATTATATTGTTTCTCATTTTGACATGGATGTATTTGGGGAGATTGCCAAAAGACAAAACAAAGATCTTTTATTGTGCATTTATAATTTTGCATGAGTTAGATTCTTCTTCTTCTTCTCCCTGTCACCCTCCCTTTTTACCTCTCCCTCCTTATTTCTTCTATTCTTCTCTCTTTTTCCTTCTTTCTTTTTGCTTCTTTGTCCATGTCTGAAATCACCATGTGATCACTCAATGCTCCCAAAGAGAATGGAAAAAAACATAAAATCTCTCACTTTTTGTCAATATTTGTCATTCTAATCAAAAGAACTTTGAATGTATAGGCTAATTCTAGCCAAAAGTAAACATCAGACTCTTGTTCAGAGAGGTGTGTGTTCCACTAGAAGATTCATGGCTAGGTGTCAATGGATGGTAACCATTTTAGCTCTCTCAACAATAAACTTGAGAGAACTGATCATTGGTCCTGCCTTTGCTTTCTCTTCAATGAAGTGAAGATACTACCAGTTGTGTGGAAGGTAGGGTCATCTTTCAACTGCAGTTGAGACCAACTGCTCTGTGCTCATTTCTAGGAATGTCTAGAAATCTGGTACTGACATTGGATAAGAATTGAGATGTGTTAGTTACAATAAAGATGTGTTAGTTATTGATAAAGTTTGAAACTCCCGTATAGTATAGGTGCCCAGTGCCAAATTGCCCACACTGTTTAGAGACAGATTAATGGTTTATACTTCATTCAATCTGCACAACCCGGTTTTAGCTACATAACCAGTAAATATATAAAAAATACAGTTGTAGGGGTGCCTCGGTGGCATAGTAAATTGAGCCTCTGACTCTAGATTTGGTTCAGGCATGATCTCAGATCATGAGATTGAGCCCTGCCACAGGGCCTTATTATTCAATGCAGAGTCTGCTTGAGATTCTCTCCCTCTCCCTCCTGTTGGTGCTCACTTTCTCTCAAATAAATACATAAATCTTAAAAAAAAAAAAAAAGTACTACTGTAAACTTTTGGGCAATCCTGAAAATAAGATGCCTTACATGTCTTGTTGATTTATAATCTGATGAAAAGAACATGTGCAATTGAGAATAAACATGGGGCTATACCTGAAAGCATCAGACCCTCTATGATGGTAAATTCTTTCTTTCTCCTCATGTACTGTACTCTTCTACTAAAGCTTTTTGTTAACATGCCCTGTGGAGGCTTGTGAGTCTTACTAATTATCAGGCCCCTTTTAAGTAATGCACTTGACCTTTTTCAGATATAGTTGAGAGGTTCATTTAGATTTTTTCTTCTTGTCTGCATTTACTTACTAAACATATTTGCAAAGCAGAACATTGGAAATAGTAATAAAGGATTTGTTCTTATTTCCAAAGGTGTTCAGCATGTAAACCACTTTAGAGAAATTCATATTATAAAATACAAGGGTACATAATATGTCAAGGAATTTTTGTGGGAACAAAAAAACTGCCAAACATTGGGAAGTAGTGTTTGATATTTATTTTGACTTAGCAAAACAGATTTTTTTGGGCCATAATATATCGTGTATGTTGATGCTTAGTATTATATTATTGTCTTTCCTAAAAATCTGCAAATAAGACCTTTTAAATTTTTTAAAGATTTTTATTTGTTTATTCATGAGAGTCACAGAGAGAGAAGCAGAGACATAGGCGGGAGGCGGGGAGCAGGTTCCCTGCGGGGAGCCCATTGCAGGACTTGATCTTGGGACCCCAGGATCACAACCTGAGCCAAAGGCAGATGCTCCATCCCCTGAACCACCCAGGTGCCCCTAAAAAGGCCTTTTAAAATTAAATTAACAAGTTTCTGCTCCCAATTTACAGATAGTAATTTAAGTTCATATCTTAAGAGTCTAGAAGTGCTTGCTTGGCATTGCTTCACTAAAATTGTAACAAATTTTTAAGGAAAAATACCCTTTAAGGCAGTCTTAGTTATTTTATAATAATTCTTACTAAAGTATGTTAAAATAATGCTTTATTTTATTGTTTATTTTCCATGCTTTCTAAAAAAAAATATCATTAGCTGCCCCTACCACCTTTCTATAAAAGTCTAAATCACTGAAGGATGCATTTTAGCATTTGAAATCCACAATAGTATTTGTAAAATGAATATTAAAAGATGCACTGTATTTTTTATTATCCTGAATAAAGGAGAATATTATAACTTTCATTCCAATTGTCAAACTTCACTTTAGTAAAGAATATATGCATATATATTTGTAATACATTATACTATACACACAAGCACACACATGTGTGTTTTTAATGCCATGTTTTCAAACTAGACAAAAAAAGGAGAGATACTAATAAAGACTCTTTGCTACTTTAAACTTCTCCCTATATTTTTAATTCCCATCATGAATTTCTTTTGAAAAAACCAGTATCATATACATCCACATTAAAGCTGCACCAACATAATTTCACAGGGCTATCTAGTCCCTAGGGTTCAGGACAGAAGAAACATAAAAAATATGTTTTAACATTTTTTTTTCAGTTTCTACTACCATATCCTCCCACTTCACATTTTCTATTCCTACAATTGCTGAATAGAAATACTTGTATTTTTTCTGTTGAAAGATTATCATATCCTACTATCTGAGATAATACTGCAACATTTTCAAAGTGATATTCACCTATGCTTTCTTGATCTAATTAAACTGGTTTTACCTTTTTTACCTTTAAAATCAACTTTGCTTTAAAAAATATGCCAAGGATGCAGTCTTCTGGGGGAGGGGCCTGTTGTGCTGATTTTCAGCCAATGTTTCTAGCAGCAATGTCCACAATAGCCAAACTGTGGAAGGAGCCTAGGTGTCCATCGAAAGATGAATAGATAAAGAAGATGTGGTTTATGTATACAATGGAATATTACTCAGCAATTAGAAACGACAAATACCCACCATTTGCTTCAACGTGGATGGAACTGGAGAGTATTATGCTGAGTGAAGTAAGTCAATTGGAGAAGGACAAACATTATATGTTCTCATTCATTTGGGGAATATAAATAATAGTGAAAGGGAATAGAAGGGAAGGGAGAAGAAATGTGTGGGAAATATCAGAAAGGGAGACAGAACATGAAGACTCCTAACTCTGGGAAATGAACTAGGGGTGGTGGAAGGGGAGGAGGGCGGGGGGTGGGGTGAATGGGTGACGGGCACTGAGGGGGGCACTTGACGGGATGAGCACTGGGTGTTATTCTGTATGTTGGTAAATTGAACACCAATAAAAAATAAATTTATTAAAAAAATATATCCCAAGGAAATTTAAGTACAGGAGAAACTTAGCTGTGATAAATCCAGTTCTGATGATAAAGAAGTTTTGCTTCTCCTAGAAATGAATATTTCAGTTGTTTGACTAGACTTATCAACCTAAAGAAAACAGAAGATGTTCTTTTTTCTCATCTTCATTAGATTGTAGTTTTTATTAGGCTTGGATTTGTTGAATGCCAGATGCATTCAATGAAAACAAGATTGATTTGTCATCCATAAAGTGGTGATATCTAGTGAGAATACAAGTAAACGTTTTGCTTTTAAAGTAAATTAAGTCAATTAAATTATAGTGAATATATTCTCTAGAAACTTGGAGTAAACTTGAAGTCTATGTTGAGAAAAAGACCAGGTATTGGAAATAGTAACCTAAGGAACAAAGAATTGGAAGAACAGGGAAAAATAAGCTTCAACATAGTCTTTAAGCCCATGAAATTTCATCATGAAAACAGAGCAAAACAACACTCTAGTATTTTTAACCTCTACTATAAATAGGCAAACTGAAAGGGCTTATGTCATAGCATAAATACATGAGATCTCTCATATCCTAAACATGAAAAATGATGTAAAATTTTAATGGTTTATTCAATATATTGTCAAATTTTAGCTGAGTGTGTGTGGATTTGATGACTTTCAAAATCCTCACAGCTCTACAAGATGCTGAGTCTATCAAAGTATCACCTTTCACTGTTTGATGTGGTTATAACTGCAAAACATCTTTCCATCTTGTACAATAAAAACAGACTTCAAAAAACTAGATGAAGCTAGGAATGTTTAATCTAAATTCATTTTACAGAAGTAGAGGGAAAAAAATGATTTTGCAGTTCTTGGGTTTCTTTTTTTACTCTGTGTAAAAGTAATTTCATTTTTAAAATAAAAACTGTCATTAGATAATTTCTTACATATCAGTGGTTTTGTGTAGCTTTGAGCAATGTACAATATGTTCTCCTTTCCTTGAGTTTGTCTGATATAAGTGAATTTGTGGTGGTATAAATATATTAAGGGGAATGGATGTTTCATTGTTTAAAAATCGCTAACATCAACACTTCCCTAAAAGGTGAGGATGAAAAAAAAAAAAGAAGTTTATCTTCTGTGTAAATTGTCCTCTTTACACAAAACAAATGCACCCCAAAATAACTTCATTTTCATAATAGAACTATTTAACCAAAACATAACACAAAACAGCAGATAATTCATAAATTTTAAGTCTTCAGTACATATGTCTAGATAGAGCAATACATTAAATCATTACATATTTGCAGAGAAGGAACGATAGCCTCAAAATGGGCCAATTCATTTTGAAATGCTCACAACCAAATGGCTTAAAAATTATCAACTTTTTCATATTTATCTCTAATATACAGATTCATGCCTCACTGATGATAATGAGATTATTACAAAATATCCCTTAAAAATAACCTTCTTCTGTAAGTCTATAAAGATAACCTAAGGCTAAAAATTTATACTAGTTCCTTCAGGTATAATACTGAAAACAAAAGAATTATGTCTATGTAAGATATAATACAAAAATGAAATTGGATGTTATAGTGCTGTCTCTGAATAATAATAGCACAAATAGCAAATAATGGATAATATAAAAATAATAAAAAAGATGTACATAGGACTTACTCTGTGCCAGGTACTATTGTAATAACAGAGGTATTTATTTGGTCTAATTTTTCAGGTACAATTATTATTTCATCCACTATAAAAATGAGAAAATGCAGTCACAGATACTAAGCAATTTGTTAGGGTTACCCACCTAGAATACAGTAAAGCTAAGATCTGAAACAAAGTAAGTTACTTCTAAAGACTTTCTGAATTATTCTGCTGTACTATGTACAGAAATAATGTTTTTAAAGGTATAAGTTATTTCTGATATTTTTGTAATTTATTTGGCCTTAGTAATATATTTCTAGTCTTCGAATAATTTGCTTCATTCTATGTGTTTCCTACTGCTGTTATAACAAGTTACACAACAAATTTAGCAGCTTAAAAAAAAAACACCACATATGTTATTTCCAGGGCTCGGAAATCTGAGATGGCTTCACTGGCCTAAGATCAAATTGGCAGGGCTGCATGCCTTTAGGGAGGCTGTAAGAGAGAATCCATTTTCTTGCTTTTTCCAGCTTCTCAAGGCTACCCTCAATTGTTGACCTGTGGCTCCCTTATACCTTCAAAGTGAGCAATGGCCAGGAGAATCTTTCTCATGATGCCATTTCTTGTGTTATAACTCTTCTCTTCCCCTTCCCCCATTATGAAACCTTGTGATTACACTGCACCCACAGAATAATCCAGGATGATTTCTTTATTTGAAGTTCAGTTGATTCACAACCTCAATTTTATCTGCAACCTTAATTGCCCCTTCTCATGTAATATAACACATTCACAGGCTCAGGGGATTCTACATATGAATCTTGGCGGACCATTATTCTGCCTACCATACTCATGACATATTTATACTGGGTGTTTTGTACCTGTGTTTGTGTGTGTATGTGTGTGCGCAAAGTATCATCATAATATAATAGGAAGTTAAATTAACTATCCACTTAATTGTACTTTAGATATTTTTATTAGTCTAAAACTTAATTGTACTTTAGATATTTTTATTAGTCTAAAACTTAGAAAAGGTTACCTGTATTACCTACTCATATATTTATTTTTGTTGAAAATTGCCATTTGGTCAATGAAACTATAGCAAGACATAGCAGGTTTATCCACTCTCCCAGACTCTTGGGAGCCATAATAGTAATAACTGTAATCTGAATACTTAACCTGCTTCTCTGTTGTAAAGTATAAAACCTTCAAGAGTATAATTCTGTAAGTATTTGTGAAAATTGATTACATTTTGATGACAAGTCTGTTGTTAACCTGGGTCATTTGCTTACATTTACTTAAGCTTTCTTTTTTTCTTTTTTAATTTCCTCATGAAAAGCAAAGGGAAATTTAAAAAAAAATCTATACTAGAATTATGTTTATAAAATATATACTAGAGTTATGTTATTAAAATCTATACTAGAATTATGTTTAGACAAACATATGCTTAGTATATCTCCACTGAATGTTGGATTCAACATTTTCAAGACACATTTTGTATTGGTAGACTTTGTATCTAATATTAAAAAGAAGAAACTGTTCTAAATATATATTTGGGTAGTAAGTTGAATCATACTTGTTTTTTGCAGCATTTTAAAATCATGGCTTATCATTCAGAACTAACATAATCCAACAATTCTCAACATAAAGAAAATTTTTATTATCAAGTTGGAAATGTTTCTCTATGTTGTATAATTATTCTTGAGGAAAATTTTAGTTAGGGTTCAAGTCCTTTTGTGGAAATAATGACCTAGAAATATAGGTTTGAAAAAAATAAACAATGTATGCATGCAAACAGACGTTAGATAGAAAAATAATCACTGTAAATACCTATATGTATGACCTACATTATATGGCAATTATATGATTCTATGATGTCAATGAAAAAAGGGTTAACAGAGTTTTAAAAATGATTTTAGCCTGGGTGCATGAATTGAGATGCATAAATGCTTGGAGTAGTATTTCTAAACTCTGTTGTTGTTGTTCTTAATTATCACTTCCTAAGGAACCTTTCTAAATATACTGTTCTTTTTTTTTTAAGATTTTTGCTTTATTTATTCATGAGAGACAGAGAGAGAGGCAGAGGCATAGACAGAGGGAGATGCAGGCTCGCTGCAGGGAGCCCAAAATGGGACTTGATCCCAGGACTCTGGGATCACACCCTGAACTGAAGGCAGATGCTCAACCACTGGGCCACCTGGGCATCTCTACAGATATTGTTCTTAATCACTTCTTCCCTTTCATGGAATTTTAATATCATTATTTACTGTATATCTGTTTATATATGGTAGCCCTTTGGAGGGCTACACACTAAGATGGCATTTCCCCCCAAAGCAATTTTCACATCTTTGGGAATAGTATAATCCCCACTGAGAATACATAAACATAGAGTGACAGCAATGGAAGGAAGCTCAATAGGCTGTTTTCAAAATCTTCATTTTACTGACAGGAAGTTGGGACACAAAGAAGGCAATTTATTTGTCTGAAAAGATATATACTTTCTAGGTAGTATGTATAAAATAAAAGAAATATAATGTGTGGAATTTGGCCAATTTGATTCTATACAACTAATATTGATCAAAACAAGAAGCACCCTGGGAAAGAAAACAAATCTGTAAGTACTTATATGATAATTAAGTGTTGTAACTGTCAGAACACTGAAGATATTACCTCAGAGTCTGATATTTTGATGTAAACAGAATGCAAAGTTATTGGAAAATTCAAAAACTAAGTATTTCTTGTATGATAATTTATAATAGAAAAAATCTCCTTTGAGGGAAGCTCAGCCACAGACACTTACAAATTCTAATAGAAGGCAAGGCTTGTTTAAAGGTCAATCACATGTATACTCTTGGTATTTTTCCTGAGTTAGAGCTTGTTCAACAAAGTAAGGGGTTCACAACTGTCAGATGCTGGCATTTCAAATGGTAAAAGACATCTTTATGAAATAATCAGGACAAAAATCTCATGTACAATAATGTATTAAATATCATCTGGAAAAAAGTATTAAAATGTATTCTTCCACCTATTTATGAAAAAAGTATTTCAGAGTAATAAAAATAAATCACAGTCGGAAAGTAAAACTGCCATTTGAAGTTAATGTCCTCATATTACTGATCTAACTGCAGAATATTTTGCAGAAGACTATTGTTAAAATCAGAGCAATAAACAATGTACTATAATTAAATTCAAGCACGTAGAAAGAGAAAAAAATAAGTTCTGTTCCTTGGTCAAAGGCATAGATGGAATCTGGCAGGCAATGACATACATTTCTAGTTGGGAGAACTAGACCATTAATTAAAACTAGCAGGGTTCTTCTAGTCTAATAAAGTATTCTAAATTTCTTCATGCTACTTGCTTTACTTTTAATGCTTTCCTAAATGGTTTAGGAATATCTGTTGTAAAGTAATACAAATAGTTTGTATCTCATGAAGAAAACATAATAGTTATAGTAAGGGGTAATATGTAACAACTCAAAGGAGGTATTTAAAATTTAAAGGAAAAAATAAGTAGTTATGTCCTTGCCTTGGACCATAACTTTTGATTATGTTAACATTTATTTCTCCTGAAACCAACTCTGTTCAACCCACCTATCCTAAATGTGTATCCAGGCCAGTAAACTCAGGCAAACTTATCTTCAATTTCATTCATATGAATTTCGAGGATTTTGTCAGTTTTCTATTAGCATTGCTCCTAAATTAATTTTGTTTTACCTGGTCTGTCTCCGGTCTCCTGATTTCTATTACATTTTAGGTTTCCCCATACCCTTCACTGACTATACCTTTAAACCCAATAGACTTCTGGCTTAATATTTTATTCCTAGGTATCAACTAGAATATAACACCCAAGCCCCAAGTCAACATACCACATCACCCAAACTGACATCATTGGTTGATACCCTAGCTGAAATTGCCCTATAGAAATCAGACGATTAATTTATTCTGTCGCTTGTTCTTTTATTCATCTCAAAAGTATTTTTTGAACAGTTCAATTGGCAGAGAATTCTACTGGTCTTGGAGACACAAGGATAAATAGAAAGGATGGCTCTTTATTCATGGATCTTATGTTCTATTTGAGAAGACAGATATGAAATAAATAATTGCATAATTAATTATCCCATTATTATTTTGATAAATACTATAAATAAGTTCAGAGAGCATTCACATTATGTAATTAGAAACTTGTTCTAAACTGGAAAGTCTGGAAAGCTTTCATTTCATTAAATAAAAGACATTTAATCTGAGGCTCAAAAGCTACAGGTTTCTTTTCATGGAATAAGGAGAAAAACAAAACAGAATTAAAAGCATACACAAAGGACCTAATATTAGGAGGGTCTTGGCTCATCAAAGGATGTATGAGAAAAATCAATGTGGTAGAAAGTAAAGGGTGAAAAGAGATGTGTAAAGAAACTGGTGAGGTAGGTTGATGCCAGATTATACAGAAGAATTTTAATTTTAACTTGAGAGCTTTGGGAAGACATAGATAACCATAAAGTTGTGAAATTACATGATGATATTTGGCCTTTATCACAATTTTTTGAGAAAATCTATAGATAACAAATTGAGGGCTTGTAAAAGAGGCTATTGAAAAATCAGATCAAAGGACACAACTGACAGTGAAAAGATAAAGAATGGGAGAAAATACTTACAAATCTATGTCTGTAAGAGATTAGTATCTGGAATATATAAAGAGCTCCTACAACTCAACAACTGAAAAATGAAATACCCCTATTTAAAAATAGTTCAGTGATTTGAATAGACATTTCTTTAAAGATTATATACAAATAGCCAACAAACATGAAAATGTGGTTAACATCACTAATCATCAGAGAAGTATAATTCAACACATAATGAGATATCACTTCATTCCCATTAGGATGATTACCACTAAGGAGAGAAGGAAAGGGAAGGGAAGGGGAAAGGAAGGGAGGAGGGAGGGGAAAGGAGAGGAGAGGAGAGGAGAAGAGAGGAGAGGAGAGGAGAGGAGAGGAGAGGAGAGGAGAGGAGAGGAGAGGAGAGGAGAGGAGAGGAGAGGAGAGGAGAGGAGAGGAGAGGAGAGGAGAGGAGAGGAGAGGAGAGGAGAGGAGAGGAGAGGAGAGGAGAGGAGAGGAGAGGAGAGGAGAGGAGAGGAGAGGAGAGGAGAGGAGAGGAGAGGAGAGGAGAGGAGAGGAGAGGAGAGGAGAGGAGAGGAGAGGAGAGGAGAGGAGAGGAGAGGAGAGGAGAGGAGAGGAGAGGAGAGGAGAGGAGAGGAGAGGAGAGGAGAGGAGAGGAGAGGAGAGGAGAGGAGAGGAGAGGAGAGGAGAGGAGAGGAGAGGAGAGGAGAGGAGAGGAGAGGAGAGGAGAGGAGAGGAGAGGAGAGGAGAGGAGAGGAGAGGAGAGGAGAGGAGAGGAGAGGAGAGGAGAGGAGAGGAGAGGAGAGGAGAGGAGAGGAGAGGAGAGGAGAGGAGAGGAGAGGAGAGGAGAGGAGAGGAGAGGAGAGGAGAGGAGAGGAGAGGAGAGGAGAGGAGAGGAGAGGATATGCATGCTATAGATTATTCAGTCTTAGGAAGGAAAGTAACTTTAGGCTAAATGAAAGAAGCCAATCACAAAAGCACAAATTCTGTATGATTCCACTAATATGAGGTATGTAAACAGTCAAATTCTTAGAAACTGAAAATGGAATGGTAGTAACTACGGGCTGAGGGAAGGGCCGGCAAGGGGAGCTTCTCAAAGGGTATAAGAGTTTTAGATTTGCAAGATGAAAGAGCCCTGGAGATCTGTTTTATGACAGTCTGAATGAATATACTTAGTACTACTGAACTGTACACTTAAGAAATGGTTAAGATAATAGATCTTGTGTATTTTTTAACCACAATAAAAATCATTTAGAAGTTATTGATACAGTTAAAAAGTATGAATGGTCATTTGGATTAGAATTGTAGCAGTGGAGATCAAGAGAAACTGATAAATGTAAGAGAGATTTAAAGTAGAACAAACCTGTGTATTACACGAAATATGTGAGACAAGAGAGAGGAAGCAGTCAAAGAAGTATTGAGAATTTTTGAGGTGGAGGCTTTTGGGTTTTCTATGTAAAGTATCATGTCATCGGCGA
The DNA here is from genome assembly GCF_018345385.1 of Vulpes lagopus. Classification (NCBI taxonomy): domain Eukaryota; kingdom Metazoa; phylum Chordata; class Mammalia; order Carnivora; family Canidae; genus Vulpes; species Vulpes lagopus. Next base: position 48,343,931 of record NC_054829.1, on the reverse strand, counting down.
AGAGAGAGAGTTTGACTTCTTCTTTGCCAATTTGAGTGCCTTTAATGTCTTTTTGTTGTCTGATTGCTGAGGCTAGGACTTCCAGTACTATGTTGAATAGCAGTGGTGAGAGTGGACATCCCTGTCTTGTTCCTGATCTTAGGGGAAAGGCCCCCAGTGCTTCCCCATTGAGAATGATATTTGCTGTGGGCTTTTCGTAGATGGCTTTTAAGATGTTGAGGAATGTTCCCTCTATCCCTACACTCTGAAGAGTTTAAATCAGGAATGGATGCTGTATTTTGTCAAATGCTTACTCTGCATCTAATGAGAGTATCATATGGTTCTTGATTTTTCTCTTGCTGATATGATGAATCACATTGATTGTTTTACAAGTGTTGAACCAGCCTTGTGTCCCAGGGATAAAGTTGTAAGACTGTATTTGTGGCAGTATTGTGCCTGAGATACATATTTAAAATTTGTCAGCATGCAGAAAGTAAGAAAAATTATTGCATGGGATGAAATTATGAAGGGAGTAAGAGCTGATAGTAAAGAAAGATGGAAGTGAGATATAAAGAGAATCTAGAGCTTTATCTGAACATCTCCAGAGTTCATAAGTCATGGAAAACGAGTTAAAAATACAAAAAAAAAGGCTGAGAGACTGAGAGGAAGATATAGTAACAGATGTACTCCAAATCAATCAATTATCTAGACTCACATTTACCAATTCTTTGTTCATTACCTATTAATATTAAAAAAAAGATTACTATAAATAAAGAAGAATTCCCCATATAGTCTAATCTTACACTCTATGATGATCTGTGAAAGAAGATGCATCGTTTCAATCAATTCTTTTTTATTTTGCTTTGATTTATGTAAATATATGTTGCTAGACAGATCAGGACAAAGTTCCTAAATAAGCAACTGACTTATCATGTGAAAAATCTATATTTGCTTTAAATTCATGTGTAAATTTTTAATTCTTAAAGAGCTGAGGAAACAAAAACCAAATCTTTTCCACCCTGGAGATTATAAACATCAGCCATGATGTGTGTCAATACTACTATCAAAAAATAGCAACAGAGTGTCCTTATTTATAGTGACACACAAAGAAAGAAACCTGAATCAAAATATGCTTATCTTCTTTTCTCAACAACTGAGAACAATGGAAATTTTATTTGTGTTTACATTAGATGGCATATTAAATATGCTTGGGTTTCACATTTTTGTAGTTTATTTGGGAACAGAAAAAGTAAGATTATGTAGAGGTAATTGGAGGTACATTAATATAATGATAATGCCTTTAAGGGACAGTTTAAGTCAACTATTTGTGCATATTCACCATAAGTCAATTCACTGTATTGATTCACCACTGAGTTCAGAATATTTTGTTATAACAAATTGAAAGTGTTTGAGGATACTACCACTTATATGCATAGTTCATGGACAACTTTTAGCACACAATCATGGCTTGCCACCTGTTGCTTAGTATCAGCTGGGCACATTGAAAACACTAAAAATAGCTCCTAATTCTTAAAACTAATCATTAAACTGCAGATTCATTGATGATTGATGTTCAACTTGATGTTCAACTCACTCTATCTTGTCAAGGCATTAAATGGGATATATAGCCAAATGTATTTTTACTGTACTGTTAATCACATTATAGATGATATGTTATTGAACAGAGATAGATATCTTATTAATAAAGATATTTTAAATCTATCTTTGAATCTCCACCTTATGAAATGAGGTTTTAGGCATTGTAATTCACTTACATTTTTATTATTTGGTTCTCCTCTGTTAAGATTACCTAGTCTTATTCAATTTACACAGACATATTAGTGTAAGCCACACATTTTAAAATCTAAGCAATGAAAAACTTGGAATAAAATTTTTCTTAATTTTAAGACACTACTTGACTAAAATATGTTCTAAGATTTGCTTCTGCCTATATTTTGTACTTTTTTTTGAAAGGGAGGTTGAATTTAAATTACAACTATCCATTTAATAAAATTAACTGCAAAAACCATTTAAAAATACTACTCTTTTAGAGACTAAAATAAACTTTCTTATTCTAATCATCTTGCTATATTGAAATGTAATTTTCAGTATGTTAGCCATTCAATATGTTAGTGTTGATGTTTACTTTGGTATGGATCTTGCTTTTTGCAATTCTGTTTATCCCTGGGATAATTTGTAGATATTTGAATTCACTTTTTATTTTGCTCCTTCTAAAAAGATTCTATCCATTACTGTGATATAATCATGAATATATTGAAATTTGACAATGACATACTATTTCCAATTTATTATAAAAAGTTTTCATTGAGAAGAATTGCCAATATATAAATAATGACCTTAATATTCTTTCTTTTCTTAATATTCTTATGGACTGTAATGTAGCACTGTAGAATAGGAAATATAATCTGAAAATAAAGCTCAATTATAAGAATAAAACAAAAGAACATGAAAGTATTTTAAAATAATCTACCTTTCATTTCAATAGGCATGGTGGTACATTGCAGGGAATTATTATGCAGTTTTAATGAATTCTGAGGGAAAATATTATTATGATAAAGTAACTTTTAGTGAGAATGTTATAAAACCAGGGAGATAAAAACATATTGATGGGACCATAAACATATAGATATACTTATATATCAGATATATGTGCACGTGTATGATTTACAAAAGGCTATATATCTTATACATTATTTATAAAAATGTAACCAGTAATAAATAGTTTAACTTTTATATGAGTGCACAAAATGATATTGAAGATGATAGAGAATAAATGAATGTTCATTGCATATATTTTATGTCCTACAGTGTTTAAAGTATCTCTTTAAAATCATCCATTGAAAATGAAGTTTAATGGTGAAATATATATATATGTACATACATATATATATATGACACATTATTATATATTAAGTCGTGATATTTTCTATTTTAAAAACTTATTTCCAGAATTTGAAAATTGTATAGAGGTTTGAGCTAATTCTTATTTCTATTAAAAATCTCCTTTCTTGGAATAAGTTAATACTAATATTTAATTAAAGTCAGTACTTCGGTAAGTATAACTTACTCTTAAAGAGACAAATCACAGACTTGGGAGAGAAAAACCAAGAGGGCACAAACTTCATCTTCTATTTAGAGAAATGGTGGAGTGACTAGATTGTGACATACATCTCTATCTGCTGACCTTTGGAAGCCACTACTAGGAGACTTTTAACAAAGAGAAAGAAAAAGAATCAAACTAAATTATTATATATATTGAATAAAGAAAGCAAGTAGAAGCAAATTTAAGTATTATAATTAGTCCAGGTGTTGAAAAGAGAGTAATGAAACTTTTAATCATTACTATGATGTTTTAAAACTTGTTTAAATGAATATGTTTTTAAATAAATTTTGCCCACATCACTAAAGAGTTAAGTCATAATAACTGTTCCACAGCATAAAGTTCCATTGGACCACTTAAGCCAGTTTTTTATCTGTGGTTCCGTATCACGGCCAAATTTTAATAGAGATGATTGATTTTATCCCTATGACAGGAAATTCTTTGCTCAGTTTACTGATTTATTCCTGAGATCTACACCAATAGAGGAAAATGGAAGCCATAAAATAGGCAAGCTTGTAGTAAGAATGGAGATTCTAAAATTATGTTGAATACTGAAAACTCAGAGTGCACATATGCCACTTAACGATGAGTACTTACCTACAGGTTAACACCTCTCATCGCTTTCTTATATAACAAGGAACTGCATATTGGCCCACAAGATGGTTATGCCTAGTGATATATCCAAGGACATGTTACCTCTAGTCCCTACAACTCTTAGGGATCTTTTGAAAGTTTTTATTGACTTCTACCTAAGGTATTTAAGTTATCTGTTCCTATCCCAATACATATTCTTACATATACATATATGACAGCATAACATTTCAATGGCCTACTTACTAAAAAGCAACTGAGTAAATAATATTTCTTCATCATTTTACTTTATCTTTTCTTTCTGCCTGAACTATGTAGTTTTAGTCCTGTAGCCAAACTGTTGAATCTCTGTCTTTGCATATGAAAATTAAAAAAAAAAAAACTGATTTGGAACTAAATACACTAACACACACACACACACACACACATACACACAGAGGTATACCATAAGACACACCCCTGACCAATCTTAAAGCCATTTCTAAGTCTCACACAATCCCACCACCACTGTCACTTTTGGAAAACATGTTTGTGGTGAGTTATGTTATGGATCTATGACACAAAAATAATATATAATACATAATTTTACCTTTCATTACAGTGTTCCAGAATCTATTATCAATTACTCCCTGACTGTAAAAACAGGTGTCAAAATCCAAACTATATAAGATATTTAATAAGAAAAGTCATATACTATGTGGGAATAATTTACTTTCAAGCAAAACTTTCATAGAAAATAAATTCTTTCCTATAATAGGGATATCTTTCTGTTTCATGGGTAAAAGACTCTGAAAGCTAAAACCTGGGGAAAAAGAATAACTAATTATGCAATGTCTTTTATTCTTTATATTTTATTGAACATTAAAAACTTTTATAGATGTTTATTGAAGGTATTTTTTCTATCTTCATATTATATAGTATGTGAATTACATATTCTTCTTTTGTTTTCAAAATAAAAAGAAAACCAAATCTCTTATTTCAAATAATCTCTAAAAGCATGTGGACTGACTATAACAGGAAACAAATTTGACTTTATGAGCATGATATATTTATTGCAGATGTATAACTATGTAAAAACTGTTGATTCACATAAATGAAAAAATGAGCAAATATGACAGCAAAATTTTGATGATCAAGTCATGATTTCTTCTAAATCATTTGGACCATTTTATTTTTATTTTATTTTGAAATGATGTAGATTATAATATTTTTCATATTATTGAGATTACATTTTAATTCATTCTTGCCATTTAGGAAAAGCATCTCCTTTAGAAAAAAATAAGCTTGAATATATTGAAGAATGTAATTAACAAAAACTCTTAAAAAACTGAAAATGAGAAGTGTAAAACATTTCAAAAAATAAATATGTCGTTGCATGAAATAATGATTAAATGCAGAAGACCTTATAAGCAATTGTGTGTGTTTTAGAAAACACAGATTTGCAATCAAAATACAGTATCATTCAGCCATTTATTAACTAGGTATTAACACCATAACACTGCTAGCATTTTAATGAAGACCAACCATCAAATACTCATTTACCTTTATTTCTCATTCTTTCTGTAATTGTATTATACTAACTATAACATTATTCAGTTTTAAGTTATCTCCTGCTTAAGTGTCTTTCTTATGGAAGCTATTCCCATTTCAAGGAAGCAACGTACAATTATGTTCCCACTGGGTTAGAACCAACCCTGTTCTATAACATAGCCATATTGAGGCCCATTTTCTTTTTTTCTTACCAGGCCTTTGTATTTCTATGCTAGGAAATGTATCCCTATATTTTAATTGCCAAATGTAAGCTGCACTTTAACATTATTAATGAAGTCATTTAATATTAACTGGAATTTAGACGATGCAGAACAAAAACTTATTTTAAATATTTGAAACAGCAAGTTAGATAATTAGTTCTCATTGAAGCCATTAATTTTCACAGTATAGTTACAGCACTTATTAAACTCTTTTGATTGCATTTTATATACTTGCTTATTTAAGTGATTCCTAATTACAAAATGACATGGGAAAATTATTCCAGCTAAATTTCTTTCCATCTCTAGTGCCTTGATTGATTAAATTTCCTTATCACATAAGGATTATAATTAAATTAGTATTTTTTAATGTTAAAGGATATTTGGTCATTTTATTTTATTGTGATATATATGTATATATACACTCATACATATTTATGTGAAAGATATTTTCATTAAAGTAACTACTAATGCAATTTTAATTGTGTTTATAGTTTAGCTTGGTATTTAGCAAGAACACATTTAAAATTTAAACAGGACAGAAAACTGTACACAGGTAGAGCAAACTGCTTCTTGGAGAAGAAGCAAGTGGAGAGTGGAGACTTAGGAAGGAAATCTATCAGTTGTCTAGCCCTCTAAGCAAATAGAATGAATGAGGCAAATTTTCATTTTGCAGAGAATAAAAGGAAAGAATAAGACACATACCATCAATTAAATAATCTATGATAAGCCATCTGGCCTGATGATGTAAGTAGATAGTAAGTTCCATATGCAGTTCTCAATATTGCCACAACTGCAGGAAAACTAAAGGAGCACCAAATCCACTTAAACATCTGCTAGGATTCTCATGCAGGTAAAGCAAACTTACCTTGCTGATACTTGGTTAATCTTATTAACCAGTGCATCTTCCATTCACAAAGCAAAAATCAGAGGAATCTGATAAACTGGATTATACTATGACTGAGACCATTATTAAGCCAAACATAACTGATAGAGAGGGTCTCTAGAAGAACTAAGTGACCCTGAAACTGAAAATGGCACAATATGCAGAAAGCAATATGCCCAGGTTGTAGAAAACTGTTTAATAGAATTTAAAGAAACAATGTGCCAGCTTTCATGTACAGATATCTAAAAGAGACAATATCATCAAAGCATCTAGAATTCCACAACTGTGTAATGCTGACTTGCCATTGATTTATTTAACAAAGAATGTTTATTTACTTCTAGATTTTAGGCCCTATTTTTTCTGAGGGAAAAGTTTAAAAAAAAGAGAGAGAGAAAGCTATGTTTAAATAAACCAATGTATTTTGCAGAAAATTCTCCAATAAGCTCAGATTTTTTATTTAATATATACAATGGAAAAAAGTTATGGTTCCCCTGAGAAAATGTACTGCATCACAAGAAAAACATTAAAAGGAATTTAATTACCCACATTTTATATTCAAAATAAAAAAAAAATATGTACACTGGAGAGAACAATGCTCACTTCTATTTCAACTAATAAAAAGCAATCCTAGAGAACAATGAAGCAAACTGCGGTTTTATAGCAGCAGTTCTCCAATTTGATGTACTCATCAGAGCACAGTTAAGATGTTTTTCATTAAGAGATGGGAAATATTTGAAATTATAACCATAATTATTGGTTGTCTGATGATATTGCCAATATTTTCTTAGCAAACAATAACATGCTGGTTAATATGATTTCAGTTGCCTATTTTTTTATTATTTATGGTAGGCAGAATAAATTCTTGCATAATTAGCATTACTATTGATTTTACACATACTCATTTATTATATATGTGAACTGAGTGGTATATATTTATTTTCACCCATATACTCATTCATTAAACAAATATTATCAAGCACCTACTATTTCTAGACACTAACATACCACTTGTACAATATCAGAGAATCAACTGGAGTTGTAGACTTGTGGATATATTTTGAAGGTAGACCCATCAGAGTTTCCCAACAGAATTAATATAGATTGAGCAAATATTTTCCTGAGCAAAATTATCCTATGGATTCATAAAAGGAAATTTAAGCAAAACAATGATTTGGGTGGAAAAGAGGTGCTAGAAATCAAGTTTACTAATACTAAAGCAGAGCCATCCTCCATAGGACACACCAATTAAAATTTTGGGATGACTTTAAATGATTCTTACAGGAATAAAAATAAGTAAATGGAAAATAAAAACAAAATGAGGAACAAAATTTGTATTTAAAGACTATGAAAAGTGAGAGGAAGGTGATAGTTCCATTAGACAAATAATTAAGCTGAGGGAATGCTTCACTAGTTGGAAAAGAGAAGGTAAGACAAAATAACTCCTCCAGTCAATAAAAGACGTTATAGAGTGCAGTCTTGTATATACAACAACCTACCTGCATTAATGATGTCGGATTTGAGACAAAAGGTGTTATAAAATCCTGCCATTCCACTGCATTCATAGCTAGAGGAATAGAATCAATAAGAATGGTAGAGGAATCCCACTGAGAAGCTGAGCCTTGGGAATGAAGTCACTAAAATGGAAGAAGTACAGAGAGAAGAGACAGATTTTGTCAACCCACGATCATAGACATGAACTAATGCATAGTAATATCCTGAGGTAATACGGTTCATGTGCTATTTGAGAAGCACGGCAATGAGAAAAATCATTTTGACTTCCTTACTCACTTCCAAAAATAATTGAAATGTTCTTTATTTTTTCCCACCAAATTAGAGGACTGAACCTCTAAGGACAACTGATATGTGCTCACAGAATAATATTTTTGAGATAATGACTTTTTCCTGGAATTGCCTTCTTTTGTCTCCCTCCTCTATCATTCCATTCAATTAAACAGATCTAGAATTATTATCTTGGGATAAGGGATACCCATCTGATGAAAAAGAGAAAATATTCTCTAGTAAGTCTTTGCTTACTTTTCTTTCCAAAATTACTATAGCTCTTGAAAAAATTCAGAACACTTGTAGCATATTTTAAATGTTCTGGAGAGTGAGATTTGAGGATTGTGTATCATTTTGTTGGAGTGGTGTTCTTTATCTGAGAGAGATTTTGCGCCCCTTCCCACTACCTGCCAGAAAACATTTGGCAAAATCTAGAGCCATTTCTGAGTATCACCAGGAAACTGGGGTAGGGTGGAGCACCTGGTATCTACTAGGCAGAGACCAGGAGTACTGATAAACATCCTACGAGTACTAGACAGACAATTTTTTATGTGTTTATACTTGAGCTTTGGCTGGGCAAACCAAATGTTAAAATTTCTAGAGCTAAATTTAAATACTTCAGGGTAGGGAATAGAAAAATTCTTCACTTTTCCCAAGTACAGGGTTTTTAAGATTAGGCTATGGATGATTTAAAAGTCTGGATGAGGCTGGTTGCTAGTGTTTTTTTTTTTTTTTTTTTTAGTTTTTGTGTTGTTGATTTTGTTTTTGTTTTTAACATAGACATTCTAACTAAAATGGCTGGGGTTGAAAACACTGAAGAATGCCATTTTGCAAACTTGTAGTCTTTTATTATCATTCTACCCTAAAGATTTCTGGCAGAGCCTAGAGGGGGTGGCAGCAAAATAGAAGTAGAGAAGGTTTTTCCTGCCTGAACAAACTGATCTCTTTTTTACACATATCTGTGAGGACATTAGTGTTATAACTCTCTTGGAGGCTTCACTATTTAAGTAACTTTTTAAAATATCAAAAGTTAATAGCCGTGTCTTTATAGAATAATATTTAAATTTACAAAGCACTAAGTATGTGCCAACCATTCAAACTTAAGTAGACTGATTTCAAATTGCATTGTAGTGGATTAGAACTATCCTCTATCCCGGGATAGAAAGTTCCCTGAACGTACTAACTAATACTTCTAAGACAATAGTAGCTGCAAAGAGTTTGGGAAATGAAAGTTTTATTTTGGAAATTCATGTAACCAGTTAAATTCCTAATGCCATGGAAGAGGAGTAATAAGGTTTAGGAGACACCAAGCCTATACCCTGAGCTAATTGAAATAAATAGTCATTGTATCTCCTATATAGAACATCTCCCCTCCTAGTTTAAACGTCATGGTTAATGAACTTGTCTAGATGATCTATCCTATGCCAGATTCTCTATATGCTACTTGATTAATACTGAAATTATTAGTCTATTAAATTATTTTAAAATCAAAAGTAAAATTGAGTTTTATTACCAAAAGTACTATCATTCTTATGAGATGTCTCTTTGGAAATGCCTGACCCATATTTCCAAGATAAGCATTTAAGTCACACCAACCTTTAGGTAAAATATCAGCATCTGTAAAAATTAGCAACTAAGGTATCGTGTATGATTTGTTCAATTATTTTATTTGTCATATGAAACCTAGTATATTTTATGATTTTCAAAGAATGTATGATCAACTCTTGGTGTGTCTATTGACTTGAACTCGGGACTGCTTGATGGCAGAGTTCACGGCCTTCACAATCATTTCTGGCCATTGCTGCTATGTGAGAAAGTCTTGAAGTATCTTATAATATGCTACTTTTATAAACAGCCAAGTCTCTCCTAATAGGCTTTCAGGAGCTATTGCTGCTCTTTGCCTCTTTCTCCCTCTTTTTAAGTAGACAAACAAGATAAACTACTGAAGATTGGGATACTCTTTTCTAATAGGTACAAAATTTAATTCCTTTTTTTTTGTCATTGCTTTTCTTAAAAAGAATTTTTAAGTTGCTGTTAAATTAGAAAGGTACTAATGTTACCAGTGGTAGAGTCTGTATTGTGTGAATGGAGGTCTTGGTCCTTGGATTTTCTGCAAGAAAATTTAGGTGGGAATCCAGGCTTGAATAAAGACATCCAGAGGGAAGAAGCAAGCCTAAAACAGTTTATTAAAGTGAAAACACACTCTTGAGGTGGGAGAACAGCAGGTTTCATGAGGCGGAACTGGCCCTAGGTTCTTTTGGGATTGTGTATTTTGTGTTTCTCTGGCCTGGGAGGAGCCAAGATGTATAGTAGGGTGGTCTCTAATAGAAACCGCTTCTAATCATTTGGGGAACTCCCCCCACAGGTTGGGAGGAGGAGTTTTTGACCTTAAAAGATTTGCTACCCAACCATCATGGCAGCCTTTTCTTTTGGTGGGAGATATATCCGCAATGCAAATGAATTATGAGTCTGGGGGTTTCCCTGCGGCAGAGGAGGAAGAAGACAGTGCATGTTCTCAACCTCTGGCTCTTGATCCATCAGCCTCAGGGTCTTGGAAGCCACAGGTCAGGATATTGTGTCCCTGGGCTTATTTAACACCATCCTTGCTTCTAGCAAATGTCTCTATCATTCTCCCTCAAGGATTGGGACTCTTCCTCCAGGCGTTCCTTCCACTGCTCCTGTCTAGCTTCTGCTTGACACTGATATTATTGCCTGTTTCTAATTTTAGTGAGATGAAATCAAGAGTTTAATTATGAAGTTTAAAACCGATCATGAACAATAAATATCTGATATTATATTTGAAATCTGAAAATTTAGAGACAGGGCCTTGAAGCTCCCTGGAAGTGTATTAGCACTAATATCAGGACGAAACTGTCCAGGATAAAGATTCTAAAAACAGGGGTGCCTGGGTGGTTCAGTCAGTTAAGTTACCAACTCTTGAAAGATAAGACTTCACAGGATTGTTTCCAGGAGAAGTTCTGTCCTGCTTACTGCAGTAAATAGGCCCACAAGTACGCCAGGATATAGAGTCTACTTTCTTGTAACCCTTTCTGAAATTGTACCACATCATCTTACTTCTGTTTGCTTGTGAAATATTTATAATGCCATGCTCATGGGAACATTGAATATTGTATACTTTAAAAATAACATGATTTGCAAGCAGTGTAAGAGTTCTTGATTCTTCATCCAAAAACATAATTTGAATATAATGGAAATTCACTATATGCAATTTCATATTTTTATTTTTGCAGATAATCATGGATAGTTAAGAATAAAAAGATTTTTGCCTTCTAAATGACCATATTGTTAACATATTTGAAAGTGTACCTTCCGATGTACCATTTTCTTCTTCAACATAGACTTTACCCAGAACTGTCAATCTGAAATTCCTGTTTTAAGTTTGAGTACAATTTTAATTCTTTTATATTTGGATCAAAAATTACACTTTGGAGCAATGGGCAGCAGTGGCAAAATGCTGGCTACCAGAGTGATTCACCTAATTGGCAACTGAGCAGTTTCCACTCAATGTGTAAGAGCACATGGATTGTCCTGAAAAGCAAAGACTATGCCTTCTCCCTGAGATATGTCCACTGGCTATCCCCTGCCTGGTGTGGCCCACATCAAGAACTTCTCTGCCAGAAGGCTTTGGAAGAGGAGGAGAGGCTCCCTGGAGCAGCCTCTTGGTTAATGAAAAAGTTGAACTGTACCATATTAATTTCAGCTAGAGCTTTTCTGAAATGAACAGGAGCAGGGAGGAGTGGAAGATGGTTGTGGGTGCAGCCATGTTCTTCCTGGGTTTCCCGCTCTCATTCTGATCAGGGGAAGCACTATGTGTATGGCCCTATCACCCACACCATGGAAGAGGAGTGGGTGGTCAAGCAGACCAAGAGGATGATGTACATGAAGGTCAGCCTGATGCATGGCTTCTCAGCCCAGTGGGACCACAACGAGCAGAGGAAGAAATAGGAGCCCCCACTCACCCATCTGAGCCTTGCCTTGTTCTGCCAAGTCCATGCATCTTTGCGTGTTTACTGGATACTGTTATGTATATGTATATGTATATGTGTATGTATATGTATAACCAATGCTAATAAATGAACAGTTTATGTGGGAAAAAATGCACTTTGGTTTCTGTGTAACTCTGAGTAGATGTCTATCTTATGTAACAGACCAGACTATGATTATAGGTTTGATCTGCAGTTTTCTAGGAAACATGTATCACTCGCTGTGTTGTGATGTTGTAAGGAAGTTGCTGTTTCCCTAACTTTTACCAGTTCTCTAATTTGCTGATCTTTGTCTCCTGTGAAAACAGTCTGGTATCCTCCTTTCTTTTTAGACACCCTCCTCAAACCTATCTGAGCTATTTTGTATTTAATTTTCACTTTCATGTGTTCTTGTATCTATTTTAACATTACTTTAATGTCTTCACATGCAGGATGCTTTCGTGTTTAAAGCATCCTTTAAAAAATCATTTATTCAGAAAGAACTGGAGGGGCAAGAGAAATTTCAGTCTGCCACAGAACTTATTTTCTCATATCCATGATAGCTTCAAATAGTAGACAGTTCTACAGGGGCTTTCATGTTGTTCCTTTTTATTTCCTGTTGCTACAACTGATATTTTGGAATAACTGTTATTGCTCGTTAGGTCTCTGATAGGATTTAGCCTCACTAATTTACAAATATGAAAAGATGAAATTTTTAGGAATTTTCATTGCAAATTCCAAAAATGTTTCTGGAATTGAACACTGCAAAGTATGTGAAAGGCTCTAGATAAGATGGTATCAGAAATCACTTTACTTACCTTTTTAAATGAAGCATCACTTTAATTATCAGAGCTGACTAATAGGAATGAATAAACATTCCTTACAAATTTCAGCATGTAAGTGCCTATCAGACTTTCCTCCTTCACAACTAGGCTTTCTAATACATTAAGTAAATATTCTCTTAGATTCTGTCTTAAGATCAATAAAAAGTAGCCTATCTATCCTAGATTCATAAAATGGTTAGATGTCACTCACATGAACTTCCTCAGCCTTTGAGCCTACTCCAACTTAACACTAATTCCAAGCATTTGTTGCACTTATTCTCCATTTATTCCCAACACTTAGATTAAGCTAATTCCATAGTAAATTCTTGCTTCAAAACTAGTTAAAAAGATATACAAATGGCAAATAAGCATGTCAGAAGATGATCAATTTAAGGATTTATTTATTTAGAGAGAAAGAGAGCAAGAGCACAAGCAGGTGGGGAGGGAGAGACTCCCCGCTGAGCAGAATTCAACACAGGGCTTAATCTCAGGACACTGAGAATACCACTGGAGCCAAAATCAAGAGTTAAACACTTAATGGACTGAACCACCCAGGTGCCCTAAGATGATCAACAATTTAAATAATGAGATACCACTAAATACCAATTAGATTGGCTAAAATCCAAAACACTGACAATAGCAAATGCTGATGAGGTTGTGGAACAATGGAGACTCACATTCATCATTAGGAATGATGGTACATCATGATGGTAGGAATGCAAGATGGTACAAACACTTTGGAAAATAGTGTGGTGGTTTCTACAAAACTAAACATACTGTTACCACACAATCCAGCAATCAGGCTCTTTTATATTCATCGAGAGGAGATAAAAACTTATGTCTACACAAAAACATGCACATGGATGTTTATAGCTACCTTATTCATAATTGCCAAAACTTTTGAAAGCAGCTCAGCTGTCCAATAGGTGAATGGATAAACTTGATACATCAAGACAATGGAATACTTTTTTAGTGCTTTTTAGTGCTAACTGAGCTATCAAGCCACAAAAAGACACGGAGGAAGCTTAAATGCATATTACAAAGTGAAAGAAGCCAATCTGAAAAGACTACACACAGTAAAATTCTAACTATATGACATTCTGGAAAAGGCAGAACTATGGAGACAGTAAAATGATCAGTGTTTGTCAAGAGTTTGGGAAGGAAGGAGTGAGTAGGTGAAGCATAGGGGTTTTTCTTGGGGCAGTGGGACTATTTTGCATGATACTGTAAGATTGATACATATTATTATGCATTTGTCAAAAGCCATATAATGTACAACACCAAGAGTGAATCCTAATGTAAACTATAGATTGTAAGTAATCATGCACCAATATAAGCTCATCAATTGTAACAAATGCAGCACACTAATGCAAAATATTAATGAACTCTGTGCATGTGTGTGCATGTGCACGCAAGTATAGGGTTGGTGGTAATAAGGAGATACATCAAACTCTTTGTACATCACATTAAGTTTATCTATAAATCTAAAAGTTCTTGAAAATATAGTCCATTATTTTTTTGAAGTTCTTGAATAAATGTTTTATAAAACATTATTACATTTTAACTCATTGTAATGCATTTTTAACTTTTTTTAAAGATTTTATTTATTTGTTCATGAGAGACACAGAGAGAGGCAGAGACATAGGCAGAGGGAAAAGCAGACTCCCTGCAGGGAGCCTGATGTGGAACTTGATCACAGGACCCCAGGATCACAGCCTAAGCGAAAGGCAGATGCTCAATCACTGAGCCACCTAGGTGGCCCATTTTAATTTTTGTTTAAATCAGAGTTAATTTTGGTTAAATAAATTTAACATTTAATACTTTCATCTAGAACACCTAATTGAAAATCTGATTGCTGGACTGCATCCAGCTTCCAGTTTATTTTATTTTATTCTTTAAGATTTTATTTATTTATTCATGAGTGATATAAATAAAGAGAGGCAGAGGCAGAGGGAAAAGCAGGTTCCATGCAGGGACCCTGATGTGGGACTCAACCCCAGGATTCCGGGATTACGCCCTGAGCCAACAGCAGACGCTTAACCACTGAGCCACCCAGGCATCACCAGCTTCCGGTATAACTGAAAAATGAACCTTCTTCAAACTGCTGTATAAAAGCTCTGAGATCCTTTAATCCTAGCACAGTCTCCTTAGGGTTCATAGGTAACAAGGGAAATTTACTATTTCTGTCATGTCAAGTCAGTATGGTACTGGAGTAGTGCCCCAGTGTTCTGGAGCTGATTTACACTGATTTATGGAAGTTGATTTGTTGCTTTTCTTTCTAATTCAATGATGCTATGTCAGTTGCTTGAATTTGGTCATGATAGAGTATTTATACCATGGATGTCAGCAAATGGTGCAAATCAATTAATTCCTTTTTTCTTTTCTGGTTTAGTTTAGAGAGCTGGGTTACTAATATACTATTGATTAGTATAATATCTTAAATTTATTATAAAACCATCTCCCCAGAAAAGGTAAAAGATGACACATGTGATATCAATATTTTACAGAAAAAGACAATTTTTTTACATATTTTTATCCTCTCAATTTTTCAGAATCATAATAGTAGTTTGATTTAGAAGTCTCTAAATTTCATTCTTATAGCAGAAATGAATCAAGGGATCATAAAAGCCTGTAGGCAATACAGGTTGTGGGTTAGCAGAAATGTCCATAAGTGATTAATTGGAATAATAGAAGGACCTGAAGGAGAATCTATATGCACACGCCTGAAGCACTCAAACAAGTTTTCCTTAAGGTAATTGTCAAAATCTGGTGATGAAAAGATGATGGGGAAGAATATTAATGTGCATTTTTTTCTTGTATGCCTTCTGGACTCCGTATTCTCTTATATTAAGCCTGTAGAACCTTAAACCATATTTAAGTAATTATAAAACCAGGTTATGGAATTCCAAAGAGCAAGGTGAAGGCTAATGGTGGTAAATTGATAAAAAGAATATATAGGGACAGAATGCAAAATCAGTAGCATATATGTAACTTTGTCAAAGGCAATTAATACATTAATTTAAAAATAATGAAATTGTGCCAGGCATAAGAAAAAAAACAAACAAAAACAAAAAAACCCTCAGGGCTGGTAAGCCTTCCTCAGCGATGGAATATCATAGACTACAAAATTATCTGGAAACAGTAGTGATGTCTGTCTGGGACGGTTGCTCTGCTTGTTTTTCAAGATCTTGATACTTTTGAAAAAAATTTGCTCAGTATCTTGTAAAATGTCCTTTAATTTGGGTTTGAATGTTGCTTTCTCTGATTTGACTGGGATTTTGAATTTTTGGGAAGAAAATCACAGAGGAGAGGTTGCCTTCTTATTGCACCATACATCAACATTCCTATTCTGGTGATCGTAACCTTGATCATGTAGTTAAGGTGATGCTGTCAGACTTTTGCACTGTAAAGTTACTTTATTTTTCCTTTCTATAGTCTACTCTTTGGAAATTAGTAAGTTCAGTCAACACTCACAAGGAAGAGAAGTCCTACTTTTTAGTGGGAGAAGTATCTTTGTATATTGTTTAGTATTCTCCTTTAAGGAAAATTTGTCCTCCTCTGCCATTATTTATTTTCTCAATCATTTATGTATTATCAGTATGGACTCATGGATATTTATTTAATGACTTGAGTTATAATCCAATACTATGTTAATTATTTTGATACTCAATTATCCCAACTTTGGCCATTGGGAACTCTTTCACATTGCTTTCTATGTCCTTCTGTTATTACCTATTTCTTTTTTTGAAATTACTCCTGTTTCAGTATTTATTAACTTCTCATACTATAAAGTACTCCGTCTCATCATCTATTTTCCCTGTTCTTGCTTAGTAATTTCTTCAAGAATGTATAGTTCCTTTTCCTGGAGAATGGGTATTTATAAACTAAAACTTAAGTGCTAAGTGTGTTATTTTTACTAAAACATCACTGCTTCTGCGTCCTCTAATATACACCATATTTGTATCGAATTGCATTCCATTCTGGGATCTTCCAATATCCTAGTTAATTTTTAAATTTTGTTACACCTGTGATATGTAGATTTTGACAAATACAAAAAGCCATGGATTCACCAATCAAGTACCATACAGAAGAGTTATTACATAATCCTCAATATTTCCTTGGACATTTCATTTTTCAATTGAAGTATAGTTCATATACATTGTTATAATAGTTTCAGCTGTACAACATAGCTATTGGACAATTCTTTACATTACCTAATGCTCACCACCATAAGTGTAGTTACCATATGTCACCATACAGAGTTATTACAATATTACTGACTATATTCTTTATGCTGTACTTCTCATTTCATTGACTTATTTATAAATGTAAGTTTGTGCCTCCTAATGTCTTACCTATTTTGCTCATCTCCCCACCCCATTTCCCTCTGGCAACAACTAGTTTGTTCTCTGAATTGATGAGTCTATATCTGTTTTTTGTTTGTTTTGTTTTGATTTGATTCTACAAATAAGTGATATCCTACAGGTATTGTCTTTCTCTGATTCATTTTACTTAGATATACTCTCTAGGTCCATGCATGTTGTCACAAATGGCAAGATTTCATTCTTTTTACTCTCTCTCTCTCTCTCTCTCTCTATATATATATATATATATATATATATATATATATATATGCCACATTTTCTTTACGCATTCATCTATGTATGGGTAATTAGATTGCTTCCATATAGACATTTCTTTTGTAGTAGACTCTTTGCTCTCTTCAAAATCCAGAAAAGAAAGGGACGCCTGGGTGGCTCAGTGGTTGAGCTTCTGCCTTCAGCCCAGTGCCCGATCCTGGGGTTTGGGGAGTGAGTCCCCCAGTGGGCTCCCTGCAGAGAGCCTGCTTCTCTTTCTTTGTCTCTGTCTCTTTATGTGTGTCTCTCATGAATAAATAAGTAAAATCTTTTTTAAAAACCCAGAAAAAAAAACCATTGAACTATTTTCTTTCTCAATAGTTTTACCTTTTCCAGAATGTCATATACATGGAATCATACAACACATACACTTTGGGTATGACTCTTTTCTTTCAGCAGAGTGTCTTTAACATTCATCCATATTTGTTACCTGCATAAATAGCTCATTCCTTTTCATTGGTGAATAGTAGGGACTATTAATCCACATATCATTCACATGTCGAAAGAAATCTTTGTTACTTCCAGTTTTTAGAGATTATAAATAAGACTGTTATAATCATCCATGCACAAGTTTTTGTGTCAACATAAGTTTTCAATTTACGTATGTAAATACTAGGAGTGCGATTATTAAGATTGGATTACAACTTCAAGTAAAATTCAAATATCTTATCACTATTTGCATTTCTTTACCCTCCCTTCTTGATGATATAGTTATCCAAAAATTATCTTTTCATAAATGAGGGTCAGATTAAACTATTTTGTAATTATTTTTGCTTTTAACAATCAAACACAATTTTAAAATCTCAAGAGAATTGTCTTACTTTTACTCTTTATACTTCCTATTAATCTTTCTTAATTCCTGATGTTTTATATTTCTTCCACTGTAACTTATTTCCTGCATGCTCCTTCCCAGCAGATTTTTTTAATGATATTCTGAATTCCATCTCCCCTAGTAAGCAGAGGACAATCTACCCACATTTGAACTGTAATTCACAGAAATTAGCCAGGAAATGCATTCTGAATCTAAGCAAATTAGCTACCTCCTAAAATAGGGGACTTACAAAGGAACCATAGTTTTAGAACACAAACTATTTTCAGGGTGGAGTGCAAACTTACTTGTCTTTCTAATAATAGTTATATCAGGCAAGATTTAACCAGACAAGAACCTGTAGGAAGTTTGTGGGGTTTTTTGTTTGTTTGTTTTTAGGATGTTTATATTAAGAAGGTTATTGCAAAAAAATTGGTTTACCTCATTCTGGAGGCTATCTAGACAAGTCTAAAGGTATTAGGACAGGCTGTCAGGAAGAATAAGCTGGAGCTATTGGGGATAGGCTGAAGCTGGAATCCTCAGGGGATTTTTTTTTTTTTTTCCCCCGAGAAGGCTAAACTATCTTTTGAGGCTTTTTGAATGATTGAATCAGGCCAGCTAGTTTATCTAATATAATCATCAACTAATTGTGGACTTTAATCACATCCATAAAATGCATTCACTGCAACACCTAGATTATTGTTTTATTAACTAGGGACTATCCTCTAGTCAATAAATACATCGTACTAAACAAAATCGCAATGTAAGTTAGAAAAATAATGAACACTAACACTAAGATGGCATAGGTGTTGGAATTCTTTGGTAAGGATTTCAAAGCTGCTGTCATATAAAATACTCTAATTAGCAATTACAAACACTCTTGAAACAAATTTAATCTATCAAAAATCTGAGCAAAAAGAAAAAAATAGAAGACATAAAAAAGAATCAAATGATAAATTTTGAATTAAAAACTTCAATAACTAAAATTAAAAAAATACTTTGGATGTGTTCAATATAAGAAAGGAAACAACAGAAGAAATAATGAATTTGAAGATAAAGCAATAGAAATTTTATAATCTGTACACCAAAGAGAAAAAAATATTGAAAAAGAATAAATTGATCTGGAAGGAATTGTGACACAGTTAAAAAAATAGATCTAATAAAAGAATACTCATCAGAGTTCCAGAAAAAAAAATGTGGAACTGAGAAAAAAATTGAAGAAAAGAAAATATCTGGGGCTAAAAACTGCCTAAATTTGGTTTAAAACAGAACATAAACCCTACAGATTCAACAAATTGAGCTAACTGAAACAGGATAACATCAAAGAAATCTATACCTAGGTACTTATTGATAAATTTCTGAAAATTAAATCCAAAAAATCTTGAAAGCAGACAGAATGAAACTATGTATTACCTGTGAGAAATGTCAGTTCTAAAGGCAGCAGATTTCTCATCAGAAACTGTGGAGACAATAAGAATGTGGCATATTATTTTTTTTTAAGATTTTATTTATTTATTCGTGAGACACACACACACACACACACAGAGAGAGAGAGAGAGAGAGAGAGAGAGGCAGAGACACAGGCAGAGGAAGAAGTAGGCTCCATGCAGGGAGCCTAACTTGGGACTCAATCCCAGGACTCCAGGATTACACCCTGATCTAAAGGCAGGAGCAAAACTCCTGAGCCACCCAGGGATCCCCATGTGGCATATTATTTAAATGCTGAAAGAAAAGAACTGTCTGTCCAGTATTCTACATCCAGCAAAAGTATAGTTTAGGAATAATTGTGTAATAAAATCATTTCCAGATGAACAAAAGCTAACAGAACTTACTATCAGGAGATTTACTCTAAAGAACAACTAAAGGAAGGTCTTTAAACTCCAAACTTTTCCCAGTTACTATTTCTGAAAATTAGAAGATCAGGAGAGAGAATTAAAACCCATAACATTTTTTTAAATTTTAAATGAATGTATTATTTTCTGATTAATAGTTTAAAAATAAGGTATATTTCACATTTTGAAAGCTTGAAGTCTGAATTTTGAAAGGATCCTAAACAAAAATAAGACTATAGTCCAAATATAATATCTTCAGATAAAACAAAGCTTGACTTTGTAAATCAATAACCAAAAGAAAAATATTACAATAAAAATGGGCAAAGAATATGAACAGACAATACACAAAAAATTAAATCCAAATGTTAGCAAGTATATGAAAAAAAATTTTCAACTTCCCAAGTAGTCAGAAAAATATAAATTAAATAACAGCTAATAACCACTTTATAACCATCAGATTAATAATTTTTCAAGGAATGGTTCTAATCATAAAGATGTTTACTAAAGCATTGCTTGTTAACTTTAGAAACAAAAACGAATGCCATCAATAAGTGGAGAGTTGAATGAATCATAATTTACCGCAGTATCCAAACACAGAACACTGTACTTGCATTTATTTTTTTAATTCTTATTTAAATTCCAGTTAGTGAACATATAGTGTAATATTAGTTTCAGATATACACTGATGATTCAGCACTTATATACATCACCCAGTGCTCATTATGATGAGTGTACACTTAATCCCCATCACCTTTTTAATCCATATACCCAACCACCTCCCCTCTAAAAACCACTATTTCGTTCTCTATAGTTAAGAATCTGTTTCTTAGTTTGCCTTTCTCTCTTTTCTTTCCCGTTTGATCATTTGTTTTTGTACTGACATTTAAAGGTGTATATTAAATGTATATTTGATTTTTATGACATACCAAAAAATGATAAAGCAAGATACAGAAGTTTGTGTAGTATAGACACACTTTTTAAAACATGAAACAAAATATGTAGGTGTGTAACTGAACATATATCTGTATATGTGTATGTGAATATATTTGTATATGGTTATGACAAGGGGTTCACAATGCAAGGATACACATCACAGAGTTAACATTTGTTACCTATGGTAATGTGGGTGGGTCACACATTTAGCAGCAATAGAAGGGAGTATATGTAAAGAAAAATGACTCAATATATTTTGGTGAATTCAATAATAAAGGCTCTGAAACAATAAGGATACAACTAAGCACAAATTAGGAGCAAAAAATAGTCAGTGTGGTAAACACTGTAAAAGTTACAAACCTGAGCTCCTACTGAATATCTTAATGAAACATATGGTACTTTCAACCAGACTGGTTTGAGGTTATTAACAGCTCCTTAGAGAAGTACATTTTAAAATTAATTTCAGAATATATTTTACATTATATGTATTAGTTTGTTTAGAAATATCCATATAAATTATATGGCATTTTCACTTAAAATAATGAAAATGAAATAAAACCGCAAGGAAGCTTATTTTTTCTTATATATTTATCAAATTTATGCCTTTGAGCACAATGCATTTGGGAGTGGTGGAGAGGGAGTGCAGCAAAACAATGTGAAACTCTCCCATGAAAGCATGTAATTACTTCTGAAATTGTCAAACTTCCAAACTTGCCAGATTTGCACTTAGTTTAAAATGTTTCACAGATTTTATACTCTAGATAAGACATACCAACTTCTGAATAAAAATTGTATAGAGAAACCATGAAACCAAATGTGAAACTGGGGATCCCTGGGTGGCGCAGCGGTTTGGCGCCTGCCTTTGGCCCAGGGCGCGATCCTGGAGACCTGGGATCGAGTCCCGCGTCGGGCTCCTGGTGCATGGAGCCTGCTTCTCCCTCTGCCTGTGTCTCTGCCTCTCTCTCTCTCTCTCTCTCTCTCTCTATCATAAATAAATAAAAATTTTAAAAAAATGTGAAACGATATCAAAGCTAATTACTCTTCTAATGTGTTGAGTGAGTGGGGACTCTAGTTAGTTCTCAGTCGATAGAATTATATCTGAAGTGATTTCCCTGACAAAATACATTGGTCTGAAATTGAATTAAATCTGAGTTAGATGTATTGTCTGCTGATTAAATAAATAGGTAGATAGATAGATGATAGATAGATAGATAGATAGATAAACAAATAACTATCCACTGCTCAAAATGAAAATTCCTAGTTTTAGTAGTGGAAAATAAGGACAATTCATGTTACCAAAAAGGAAATTTGAAAGGTTTCCATTGTTACTGTTCCGTTGGTACTGTTTCCTTTAAAATGAGTTACAATTAAACCTGGTTTGGGGATGAATGAAAACAACCAGTAAGGTATCAGGTTTATGCAAAAAAAAAAAAAAAAAAAAAAAAAGTTATCATAAGGACATAAGATGATATCGTAAAATCTGAATCCTTCCTAAGATGTAAATTCCAAAAATCCTCTAATAAAATAAAAATTCCTTACCACAGGTTATAAAAATACGCATGTTAAATTTATACTTGTTCTATCTAGGATGACTTGAATAAACTTAATAAAAATTATAAATTCTTGGTAAAAAGACAATTGGGATACTGAGTCTAGAGTATGAAGAGTCACACAGACTATTAAGGTTAAGACTAATGAACAGTATTATTTGATGAACAAATACAGCCTCCAGTTTTTAAATTTTTGACAACTTGCACCCCAAATTTAATAGGATGAGCTATATACTGAGAACATTTGTAAATGAGAATGGAAAATGCTACCTAAGATTTTATCCACATACTCTCAATCTCCTGGACTTATAAACCTAATTATTAGGAGAACTATTTGGAAAGTAAATCATCAAACAAAAATTTATTGTTTTCAGTATTTTTTACTTGATTCCTCCTCAAAGAGAAAGACAGATTGATTCACTAAGAGTGTCCTTCCCATGGAACTGGAGCTGGCAATGAAAACATTGTATTCCTAGAACTAATCTAATTTGTATGAAGAGCTGAGAGGTTCATGGAACTGGTTAGGGTTAGAAGATTACAATAAATTGACCAAAATGGTAATAGTCACAAGAAAGACACAAAACTATAGTAAAAATAATCCAGGATTTGGAGGTGGGAAAAAAAATCCAGGAAGATAAGACAACAGTATATTTGGAGGTTATGTGGAAATGTGATGTCGGAAAAAAATAAAGGGCCTTTATCCATAATCTTTTCTGTGCATGAACCATTTAGTGGGCATTTACTTGAAAAGTAACTACAGTAGACCCTTGAAAAATGTGGAGGTTAGAGGTGCTCATTCCTGTGCAGTGGGAAATCCACATATTAACTTTTGACTCCCCCAAAACATAACTACTAATAACTTACTGTTGACCAGATTTCCTGATTGCATAAACAGCAAATTAACACATATCTTGTATGTTATATGTATTATATACTGTATTCTTACATTAAGTAGAGAAAAAATGTTAGAAAAATTATAAGGAAGATAAAATCTATTTACATTAATGCTCTCTAGTAAATGAAAACATCCACATGTAAGTTGACCTGCGCATTTCAAATCACTACCTTGTTCATTTGAAACTAATGTAACATTGTGTGTTAACTATACTCAAAATAAAATAATAATAATAAAAATAAGTGGAATTGCACCATTCAAACCCATGTTGTTCAAGGTATAATGAATTTCATTTAAAATATTTACTATATTAATTTCATTCAGAGGTAGCATCGATAAAGGTTCTTAGGGGCACCTGGGTGGCTAATATGGTTAAGCATCTGCCTTCGGATCAGGTCATGATCATCAGGAGACCCAGGATCAAGCCCTGTGTCAGGCTCCCTGCTCTGCAGTCTGCCACTTCCTCTCCATCTCTCCCTCCACTGATGTTCTCAATCTCTCTCTCAAATAAATAAATAAAATCTCAAGAAAAGATTATTTTTTTAAAAAAATGAAATTTCAAGTCATGTTAAGAATGGAGAGTCAGATATCTCTGTTTTGTACATGAAGGATAGAATGTCATGAGAGCAAAACATATGAAATATGAGTGAGAGAAGCAAATATTTACATGATGGGTTTTGATGTTTCAGTTATAAAATGAAATTCCAAATTCTATTTATTCATGAAATAAATATCTGCTGGATGTTTATCACTTGGATTACACGCTGACTGGCACTGTAAAATATGGTAATGACAATTTAATTAAATGGACATAATGACAAATGATCTCTAAACACCAAAAAAGTGTTATAATACACTATCATAATTGTGATGCCAGTGATATGTCATAAAAATGTGAGAATTTCATACTGGGCATGGGACCCGTCCTTTTCTTGCATCACTATTGTTATGGCAGAATATATTTTCATTAGTAGTATTGAAAGAAGTCATGTGATTAATAAAATAAAAAATCAATCTTTTACTTAACTTCATTTCTAGTGCCAAATCAGGGATTTTGGTAAAAAATATTATAAGCACTTAAAACCATTTCTTTTTATAAACTTTCAATTCTAAAATAATGATTTTCCCACTAGAATCAATAATACCAAAGGATAAATATTCACTAAGAATATGATGAGCCTATTTTATACCCCAACATTGTTTTTTTGGTTTTGTCTGTACCCCAACTTTTTATGAGAGAAGTCATATTGGCTTTATATAAAAACAAACAAAGAGTGGACACAAAACTCAGTAGGTAGCAAGGCGATGGATTTTAAAATACTCTAGAAGAATTTAAGTGTGCACCGTTATGTTTTGTTAAGGAAAATTACATTTAAATTCAGTAATGGTTCAAAACAAGAAAAACAACAAATTATAAACATGACAAAGATGATTACAGAAAAAAGCCTTGGGAGAAAATTTTAATACATTGACTTTTCATGATAAAAATAGATATCTCAGGGCCGCCTGGGTGGCTCAGCGTTTGAGCATCTGCCTTCGGCTCAGGGCGTGATCCCTGGGTGGGATTGTGTCCCATGGCGGGCTCCCAGGGGAGCCTGCTTCTCCCTCAGCCTCTCTCTCTCTCTCTGTGTGTCTCTCATGAATAAATAAATAAATAAATAAATCTTTTTTAAAAAAGAAAATATACATCACAAAGCAGAGAATAATAAAACAACTGAAGACTACAACAGAAGTAGATGTAGAATTAGTATATGTGGAACATTTTTTATCACATATTCACCCCAATATGAAATAAGCTATAATATAAATTATGAAAACATTAAGAAAATATTTGGTGTTGTGTACAAAATGCAACATATAGCTGACATTCTCTCTTTTATGTACAAAAATAACTACCAATTCCTTATGAGTAGTATTTGATCTTTTATTTTGTTGTCATGATAATGGTCTCAGTGATTCCACCTTATGACCTTGCAGCTAACTCAATGGGACTCAATAGTTTACAAGATTAGGGCTGTAGTCAGTGGAGTTAAGGATAAAATATTTCATGTAAAAAACTAAAAGGCCAATTGACAGATTAAAAAAGTAAGATAAAGCTCCAATGATATCATGTTACATTTATCATGCGTTTGAATTTAAATCACACTAAAATTTAACCTAAATTGTGATACTTAGACTTACTGCAGTAGTTATACCCAAAGGCAATATCCAACATAAATTTATTCTTATTATCAATTATATTTTTTTCAGTTAATTGAAAATAAAATTAATTCTCAGAAATTCCATGATTGTGAACTAAAGTGTTCACAAAGAGGTGGCAAATGGCAAATGTGCAAATTGTAATATGTATATGACCAGATGACACTGATCCCAACGCTTTTTAAGATTTTGGAACACAGAGAAAATTCTATTTATAAACTACTTTGAAAAAATGAATGGGCTGTCTATCCAAAGCTGGATACAAGAGCCTGCTGCAAAGTTTGCCCTTTCATTGCTGTCCAAATGCTTGACGCCTGACTAGATTAGTAACTCAGCATAGCTTTAATATATTTGCAGTACACACAGGGGGTGCCTGGATTGTGCTCAACTAGAAAGTGCTTGCTCAAGCTAAGGTTAATCAGGCTATTTAAAACAATTTTAATAATTAAAAAAAAAGTGTTCCAAAATTTTCATTTTCATGTTTTTTTACTGAGTTCTTTTAGTAACAAAATTAAATTAGCTTCATAAATTGTATGTTTCTTGAGATTTATTTATTTTATCAGAATTTTCAATGATGGTTTAGAAAAGAGATACAGTGTCTCAAAATCCTGGTACTTAAAATTTCTTTCCAAACATGGCACATTGACTTGTGACTCTTAAAATTGATTGGCTAAAAAGTGTCAAATACACCTAAATTTAAGGAGAAAGAAAGTAAAATTCTATCATTGCCCAGAAAGGGATAAAAACCAGACATATTTGATAAGCTGCACTAATGACCTTCATAGCTTAATAATTCTCAGTGATTGTCTTTTAAAATATGTACTTTAAAATTAATTTGTATATGCCATTTTAGAGATTTCACATAGGTTTTTATTATTATTTTTTTAATTTTGTTTATTTATTTGAGAGAGAGAGAGCACGAATGGGGGGCAGAGGCAGAGGGAAAGGGAGAAGCATACTCTCTGCTGAGGAGGGAGCCCAGTACAGGGCTTGATCCCAGGACCCTGCCATCATGACCTGAGCCAAACACCACCAGCTAAGCCACTCAGGTGCCCTGGTTTTGATTTATAGTGACACAGTTGCCATTCGGTTTCAAACATTACATTACATTAGTTCTTTTCAGAACTAATACATTTTTGTGGTTTATTAATTATTTTTATCTTGTTTTAATTTTCAAACAAGTAAGAATTTCTTCACTGCCCTTTTGTAAGGATTATCCTGATTTCTAATTTTATCACATTTTGGTCATATACTACACTTTGTAGGATCATAGTTCTTTTGGTTGTGGATATTTACTTTATAGCTTACTACATAATCTGATTATATATATATATAAATATATATATATTTTTATATTTACATAGTACTTGTATATATACGTAGTACTAAAAATGTCTCTAATTTGCAGTGCAGGATTCTAAGTATGTGTGATAACTGTGTTGTTAATTTACATTACCCTTACTAACAAGAATATTCTTTTTTTTAAAAAAAGATTTATTTATTTATTTATGATAGACAGAAAGAGAGAGGCAGAGACACAGGAGGGAGAAGCAGGCTCCATACCGGGAGCCCGACGCGGGACTCGATCCTGGGACTCCAGGATCACGCCCTGGGCCAAAGGCAGGTGCAAAACCGCTGAGCCACCCAGGGATAACAAGAATATTCTTAATAATGATTATCAATTTTTCCATAAACCGAAATAAAATTGGCTTACTTGATTATGTGTATATCCATTTATATTTATATATTTATATTTTTGCCATATTAATATAAACTATAGACTAATGATTATTATAGATTCTTAGTTAGATTTTCACTTTAGCATTAAACAATTTATGGTTAATTTTGATTTTTGTCTTAAAGTATAATTCTCTGATACTAATATTGCTATGGTGACTTTATCATTTCCTTGACATGTTATTTTCTGTCGTTCAACTTTCTATGTTATTCAACCAAATCACTGTAACTTCACTAGAGGAAAATATTCTAGAAAAGCATAAATTATCAAAAGGTATATCCAATCTGAAATTTAATCCAATATGAAAGTATCTATTTTCAGGGAAATTTAATCTAACATATTTTGTGTGTATTTATAAATATTGATATATATTTATTACTTTATAGTATTTTCCCACTGACCATGCATTTTATTTGCATCTTCTCTTTAAATAATTTATAGCATTTATTGATTTTTCTTTTCCTCTTTTTTTACCCATGTGCTGCTTTGGAAGTTATATATTCTACTCTATCATTTTAAAAGAAATTTTAGATGTTTCCCTGGCTTAACTATGTCTAAGATAAATCAATAGGTATATATTTCTTTTATAATTCTTAAAACTCTTAATTTGCCAAATTTTATTTATATCTTGTTTTTGAACCTCCTTATGTAACTGTTTTATTTATCTAAATGTTTATAGATTTCCATGATCATTTTTGATCCTTCCATCTCAATCCTCACTTTTTACTGAAGTTATTCTTTGGGAGATCTTTTAGTGAGGGTATGTGTATAGAAATTTGTCTTTTGTTTATGTTTGTTTCATAGTATTTGTATTTTGCAATAAATTTTGAATGATAGCTTAGCTAGGTATAGAATTATTCTTGGGTGGACAGATACATTCCTTTAGTGTTTGTATGATATTAATCTGTTGCCTATAGACATTAATTATTGTTGATGAGATCTTTGTTTCAGAGTCTTTTCTATTGTTTTTATCTGAAGACTCAGTAATTTTTTTTTAGTTCTGAAAATTTTATAACAAATTCCTCTTCAAATAGAGCTTCTCTTCCCTTTATTCCATTATATACAATTAGAGTATCTATTATTCTTATGTTACTCCAGTGCTCTTAAAAGCTATTTAGTATTTTATAGTTCTTTATTCCTTCTCTGTTCTTGGTTATTTACTCAAATTTGTCAATTACGCTATCAATTGTCCCTTCACATACACGCAATATTTTGCTTAAAATTTTTATTGAATTTTTAATTTTAATGACTACACTTCTAAAATGTCAACTTCTATTAATTGTTTACTTATCTGTTTTTTATAATTTCTTCCCTTCACATATTTTCCTTGCTGATTTCCTAGGCTGGAGCGAATTCTTCTCAGTTCCTTGTTTCACTGGAGGGAGGGCCCTCTTGTGGTACTCTAGACAGATTGTGTAGGAAACCCCATTCTAGCTCTGGCTGCCCTTGTATCAACACTAAATAAACTCTGTCAACCTTGTGGTCTAATTCCTCTGAGAACATCATTAAAGATTAAGTCTCTTGGAACCATTTTTAGACTTTATTGCAACTAGGGCTTTCTTTTTATTGTTTGGATGGTGATATTTACCATGTTTTTTAACATTTAGAGTTTCTTTGATGGGAGAAGCATCTGTTCTTAATATCCATTTATCTTTACCTTATTATTTAAAGTTCAATATACAGAAATATCCATTTTATTATATTTATTCTAATCTCCAATGCTCCAAGAGTTCCTACAGTATATGAATAATATATAATCCCTTTTATATATGTGGAAAAATGTGTAGAATTGCAGATATAGGTCAGAGTGTTTAAAACAAACCTCTTTTTTTTTTGGTAGGAAGAAATAAGGGCATCTAGTTTGTATATAAAAGTATTGCTTTTATATTTTACTTGAAAAATATTTATATTTAGCCAAAACTTTTATGACCCTAGGTATACTAGATTTTGGGGGGCCAAAATATGCCAAAAGTATCTACAGATTTATAGGGAGAAAATGATCAGTATTTCTGATGGGAAATCACTAATCAATAACTTTACTCTTTCCCACTGAATCTCAATGCAACACTGAAATGTTTTCAGTGTAATACTCCTAGATACCACAACCAATCAATCAATATTAGTATGTGAATTGAAACATATTAGTCATTCTTGATTTAATACATCAGGCCTAAATTGGTAATTATTTTAGCTAAGTGATATCAGATCTGAACTCAGACCATCAATCTTGGTGCTAAATTAATGTTAGCAAATTTAGACAGGAGAATTATAATTTACAAGACTTTTATTATGTACTTTATCTTTGCAGTTCTCTCACTTGGACCTCATAATAAACCTGTGAAACTCAAATCATATTAATTGAGGGAAAAAGATATATGTTAATTTCCTCAAAGACACAACAATAATTTAGCAAATCTAGAATTTGAACCTAGTTTTGGTCTTGAAAGCCTACACTATTTGGATATTCATTCCAAAGCCAAAATAAATTGCTGAGAATATTTTAAACCATATTACTATTTCCTGTTTGAGTAGCACTGGCACTTTAAATAATTCTGAAAATCTTCATGATATGATAAAAAATTTGCAAATTTATGCATGTATGCTTGTAAATCTCAAACAAAAAATATACAAGGAACATATATATTAAAGAAGAAAAACAAAGATTTGGCAAATTATTTCAAATGTTTGGTGTTGTTTATTTTCTAATTTTTCCTCCATTTGACATGTAAGTTTTATAACTACATTGAGAAATGTATTATATGCAATCAGTACATTTTAAGATTTAAATATACATCAATAATATGTCATATTTCAATTCTTTTAATAAAAAAATCTAATGTGAAGGACATAATTTACAATTGGTCAACAAAATGCTTCTCCTGAATATAATCATACATCTTTATGCAACTCCATTACTAATATTAGAGGTTTCCCTTGCTATCCGAAAGGAGAGCATTTGTATGAAAACTTTCATAAATCAAAATGTCATGAAGCAAAGAAGTAATTATCATTTATTTCTATGAAAATATTTTTGAGAGTTTACAGCCTAATATATATATATATAGAGAGAGAGATCTATCTATCTATCTATCTATCTATCTATCTATCATCTATCATCTATCTATCTATCATCATCTCCTCTTAGGCTTTTCTGATACTGTAGGATATATCTTGCTTAAAATGCACAAAATAAATTGAGGTAAAGCACAGATGCTCATAGACATAGCTCATAGTTTTGGTGTTTTGATGCTGAGATGCTGAGTGTACTTTCCAGAGAAGGAACTTAGTGGTACCACTTTTCCTGCTCAGGAAGCGGCTGCCTCTATAATAGCTCAATGCAAAATAAACACTGAACACTATTTTCACTTTTTGCCTTTCTTTTGTAAAAGTGAAAATCCTCTTCTGGTTTCTTTTGGTTAACAGTATCAACAGATATCAAATAGGTCTTGGGGCACCTGGGTGGCTCAGTTGCTTAAGTGATTTCAGTTGGAGTCATGATCACAGGATTGTGGGATCAAGTCCCAAGACATGACCTGTACTCAGCAGAGAGTCTGCCTCTCCTTCTCCATGTGTCCCTCCCCCCATTTTTTCTCTCTCTCTAAGATAAATAGATATATATATATTTTTAAATGTAGGTCTTTTGTACAAGCGAAGTG
This sequence comes from Vulpes lagopus, assembly GCF_018345385.1. NCBI lineage: Eukaryota > Metazoa > Chordata > Mammalia > Carnivora > Canidae > Vulpes > Vulpes lagopus. The sequence continues at coordinate 48,312,772 of NC_054829.1, read as the reverse complement.
GAATAATGCAAATTTCCAAAAAGTAGGTGATACCTCTATTTCAATTATATTTTATTTCAATTAATTTTTAGTAAAATACAATGTCAAAATTAATGTTGAGAGTTCTCCATGGAGCCATCTCCAAGGATGGCATAACAGGCACCAGATTCACTTTCCTACTTGAAACATCTAAGTATCCACATAAAATATATGAAATAACAATTTTGAAGACATAAGGCATAAAACAACAAAGAAAAGCAATCCTCAGAAACAGAAAACAAGGTGAGCTCTATAATTTCCCTGGTATACAATTTGAAAGATTCCAAGTGACATCCTAAAGGAAGGGGAGCACAGTTGGACCCTGATGCACTTCCTGATTTGAGGAGATACAGTCGAAAGCCTGGGAGATGAGCAGCGAGGGTTTGATATTGTGTTTGCAGAACAGAATAGTGGAGAGGAGAGGGCTTTGGAGAGAGAAGAGCCTGGAGACCTGAAGAGAGTCCAACTGATCAGTGCAGAGATATGAGGAGACTACCTGAACCTGGGACAAAAACACTACCACCACTGAAGGAACAGTACTAGGAGACTACACAGAGCCAAAAAAAGTGTCTGTTCTCACCAGCAAGACCAGATAATTTCACCATTTACAGGGCAATGGGCAAAATAATCAGAAATATTTTGTCTACATAGAAAGAATCGGCCTTAAACTAAATACTTCTCTACTCCTGCCAAAAAATATTAAAGGAAACCAAATGTCAGAGGACTAAATTATTATTTTTTATTTATTTTTTTGCTATTGAAAGTAGTTTATTTATTTATTTATTTTTATTTATTTATGATAGTCACACACACACAGAGAGAGAGAGAGAGAGAGAGAGAGAGAGAGGCAGAGACATAGGCAGAGAGAGAAGCAGGCTCCATGCACCGGGAGCCCGACGTGGGACTCTGTCCCAGGTCTCCAGGATCGCGCCCGGGGGCCAAAGGCAGGCGCCAAACCGTTGCGCCACCCAGGGATCCCAGGACTAAATTATTTTCAAAGACATTTGAAATTTGTCTGAAAACAAAGTTCAAGAATGATTATAAGTAAAACTTTTTTTTAAAAGAGTAATTAAAGAATATAAAATATCTAATACTCAACAAGTTAAAATGCAAAATATCTGGCATCCAATAAAATCTTATTAGCATGCAAAGAAGTACACCTGAAGAGATTAAAAATCCATCAATCAAAACCGACCCAGAAATATAACAGATGTAGAATTAGTGAAGAAAAACAATAAATATTATAGCTGTATTTCATGTATTTAAAAAGCTAGAGGGATGATGAATATGGTATAGTATGGTAGTGGAGAGAAGAAGCCAAACTGAATATTACAAAATAAAAATTAAGCCTTATGATAGGAAAAATCCACTGGATAACATAAATGGTATATAAAACGCTGCAGAAGAAAACAGTAAACTTGAAGATATCTAAATAGAAATGATAGAAATCAAAAACAGATTTTTAAAAAATAATTGTTTATTTTTAAAAAATAAACAACTTCAAATTTACTATGCAAGTAATTTTAGTTTCCAAGGATAAGACAGAGAGAAGATAAAAGAACAAAAATAGGGGGGTGGGGGTGTCTGGGTGACGGGCACTGAGGGGGGCACTTGATGAGATGAGCACTGGGTATTATTCTATATGTTGGCAAATTGACCAGTAAAAAATCAATTTATATAAAAAGGAACAAAATATTTGAATAAATTATGAATGATAATTTCCCAAAGTTGACCACACATACAAGCCTATCAGACCCAAAATACAAAAAAGGAAAAGAAAATCTCCAGGAAAAATGGAACAATTCTTTGAAGCCAATAATAAAGGAAAAATCTTAATGCAATCAGGAAAAAATAATACAAATAAAAAGACAAGATGTTAGAAAGGAACAAATAAAACTAAAAAAATCCTTTCAAATAAGGTATGCTCCTTCCTGCTATTTTGGCATTATACCGTCATAATGACATATATAGGAAAATATACATAAGAGAGTTTGTATGTATTGGGAAGTTTATCATAATGCAAAAATAACTGAAATTATTGCTGGCTATGCCTAGGTATTTGGAGGGTGATCTTATGATGTTTGGATGTTAATAAAATAAAGACAAACATAAATCATTATATATTCTACTCCATAAATTTCTTTAAACTTTCTTAGCATTAAAATGGGTTATGAATTAAGTTTTATGAATTGCATATAGAGCAGTCCACTAAAAATACCTAGAATCTAATCCTTAATAGTATTACAATAAGTCTAGTAGAAATGACCAAACAGATAAACAGATGTTCTCCAGATCTCCCTCCTATTCAGCGTAGCCAACAGTTAAATGAATTTGTGTTTTGGTGCCACAATGGTATAAACTAGGTGTTGTCCCCTCTTCATTTGGAGAAAATATATACTGTGCATTGGTTATTTCATTGTCGGTCTAATTATCTGATATAATTGGCTATATAATCTAATTCCTACTCTCTGCCCCAAATAGTTGTTGATAATTTATGTCAAAATCAAATTTCTCATAGGCAGATATATATTTTCTAAGACTGAGATATACTTGAGATATATTATTCATATCACTTTTACTATAGACTAAATTTTGATTCTGTTGTATTAGCTCTTGTTGCATACTATAAAATTCCTTTCTTAACACTTACTACAAAATTAATTATTCATGTAATTTATTGCTTAATATCTATCTCTACTCCTAGACCATGAACTTCATATGAACTATGAACTCTTTCTCTCATTGTTGTAATTCCAATACTTAATGTTTAGCTTCATTTAATAAATGAATGAAAAAAATGATAATTCTAAACTCCAAATTAACTCACTGTATTGTCTACATATACACTTTGTGATTAGCCAATATTAGGCACTATATGAAAACAGACTGATGAAATATATTTCTGAATTTACTATAATAATGTAGCTAATTATAATATAATTGCCCTTAGTTTTCACAGGAAAAGCTTTTCTCTTGGCTCTCAATCTCAGGCATATATGTTCTCTTTCTAAATTACTGAACTTGTATCGTAAGAACATTATATATCATAAAACTCATTCTGTTTTTTTCTCTCTGTTTTCACTTTTAGAAAGCATAAAGACAAAATTTCAGCCCGCAATAAAAAAATGCACACATTTTTTAGGGTGTATTATGGGTACTAGCTGTATTTCCAGCTTTATCTTAATTATTCCTTGCTCATTTTTCCTCTATTCTAGGTCTCTATAGCTCCTTACTTTAGTTTTTGCTATGTATGCAGTCTTACAACCCCTTATACAATTGGTGTTACAGATGAGTACTTCTTCAAGAGATATGTATGAATAACATAATAGGAAAATAAAGATCAAATGATCACATAGATGTTTAATTATTAAAGGACTTTGAGGAATTAAGTGTGTTAGGAATATAGATGAAAAAACATTGACAAGAAAAATTGTTCCAAAGAGAATGGAAGACCTGGAAGCTAATCTGCTTTTTTTTTTTCAGTAAGGAGTCTTTTAGTCTGTTTCTTCCCCTCTGTCCCTCCCCCCTTACTCTCCTCCCTCTCCCATTCATTCTCTCCCCCAACCCCTACTCATGCTCTCTCAACTCCCCCTTCAAATAAATAAAATATTTTTAAAAATTAAAAAAATAAGTACAAGTTATTAAGGTGACAGTGCTAAAAGTTATAATATAAATTGGCTTCTTGATACTTTTTTTTCTATAGCTGAAACTATCCCATCTGTGATATTAATAGGTGAATTATCAAATCATCATCTCTCTCATAGTACTACCATTTAACACTCTTTAAAGTCTTGAAATTGAAGGTTAAAATGGAATCCTTGTACTAACGCTTATGAAGATAAAAATACATTAGTTTGAAACTAACATTACTTTCTCAAGCATGTTCTAATTCTTCAAATTCAAATGTTCTTTATTAAAAATTCTCATATACAAAGCAATTGAAAAGTGTTTTAGCAAACCTCATGAAAATCCACATTAGTAATTAATTCATACATCACGCATTTTGTTAACCCATTAGTTGAAATACATTGTTCTAAGTCTTGGGAATACAGAAGTAACAAAGTAGATCAAAATTTCCCTGTCCTCACAGATCTATATTTTACTGGATTATATAAACAGTAAACAGAATATATAGGTGTGTGTGTATGTGCAAGTGTGTGTGTGTGTGTGTGTGTGTGTGTAATTTAATACATTGATAATTTCTAAGGAGAAAAGTAAGGAGGGAGGTAGGGTAAATAGGTTTTTGAGGGGTGTGTGCAATATTAGGGATGGAAGTCTTCCTTGTGAAGTTTGCATCTGAGAAGAAACTTGAGTGAAGGAATCATATGGCTATCTGGGAGAAATGCACTTCAGCAAAGGGAATAAACAATACATCCAAAGTGTCTGAGATAGAAGCAGGGTTGTTTTGTTTAACAGTTAAAAGGTTAATATAGTTTGGAGTAGAGTGAGCTGAGGGGAGTAATTAAAAAATTAGTTAGAATTGTGCCTGTCATATTCAGGTCATGTTATATTTAGAGGCCTTTTTGTTTTGTTTTTGTTTTTATTACACTTTATTTTTTTAGAGAACTTTAAGATTCACAGTAAAACTGAGGGAAAGGTACAAATATTTCCCATATATCCCCTGCCCACTCTCACATATGCAAAGCCTCCCTCATTATCAACAATCTCTACCAGAATGGTACATTTGTTATAAATGATTAATCTGAAATGGAAAGACATATCATTATAACCCCGAATCCATAATCACACACAGTCCATTATGGTTCACCGCATTTTGGTATCATGGGGAATAAAAAATCCTATATGATTACTGGAATATTAACATGAACAAATTAGAACACTATCACAACACACTGAATTGTTTAGACTCTCCCTTCCCAGCCTTAGCCAGAAACATACAGTTAAATAATGCATACTTTTCTAATATTTGAAATAGATTATCATGATGTTAGCATGAATCTCAGTACCTCTAAGAAAGTTACGAATTTAAATAGATGTTACCAACATTGGTCATTGAAACTGATTATGTCACTTTTTCTAGATATGCTGAATGTTTGTCTTTAAGAATCTAAAGAATATGGGAATTGGGGTAGCAGAGTAAAAAAAATATACTCGAGACTGTCAATAGAATAACCTCTGGTTTTACCTGTAGGTTTAGGTAAACAATTAACTAACAGATTATTTTTGTTTCATTGGAATGTTATCCATAAGAACTATATTACTATTCTGTAGGATTATACATAAGTTGTCTATATTCATTGTAACTATTATAGAATCTATTGTCTAACAAAAAATGGACCTACTTAAGAGGCTGTATGTGTGACTTATTTCAATATTTATCAAAAATATACCTAATATCAATTCTATGCTTACTTGATTCTTTTCCAACATAAATTTTACTGGTAAATCTTTGAAGTAGTGATCACATCAATAAGACAAAATTATCCAACAATTTCAACACAAAGCATATTATTCTGCTTTTGTGGACTAATGCTAAGAAACACTATAAAATAAACATACTAGTTAAGTAGTTACTTTTTCTATCAGCAGGGAAATATATTTTTCCTATGTATTTCTTAGCCTCTTGAAAATGTCATTGCAAAGTACAAGAAATATTATTTGAAGGAAAATGTATATTTTCTTCCTCTTGAATTTTTATTAATATGGAGGTGAAAATAGATATAAAAAGTAGAGAAGATAAGATCATGTATTATTAGTGAAATATTCTCCTAAGGACTTACAAAGGTGAAGCATAGATCTTGTTATAAGCCCCAGCAATCCTTTCCTCTGGCAGGTTGATTTGGAACCTGCCTTAAGATATGAAAGTTGTTTGAAAATAATACTAAAAATGTGTGGAATATTGAACATTAAATGGTAAATGAAAGTAATGGAATAAAAACCATTTCAAAGGACCACATTAACATTTTGTGCTGAATACATGGTGCAAAATCCGAGAAAACAGAGAGATGAGGAGGTGATTTATAAAGCTACATTCCAAGTGAATTCTTCAGGGGCACCTCAGTTAGTTAAGCATCTGACTCTTGGTTTCAGCTCAGGTCATGATCTCAGGGTCATGAGAGCGAGCCCTGCATCAGGCTCTGTGCTCAACACAGTCTGCTTGTCTCTCCTTCCCCCCTCCCTTCTCCTACTCACTCTCTCTTTATCTCTAAAATAAATGAATAATCTTAAAAAAGTGAATTATTCAAAAAAACAAATTCATATATGAAAGTGTAAATGACTCTATTCACTTCTCATCACAGGTGAAGTAATTTTTATTCTAGTAGCTCTGCTGCTCACGAACTCTGCTGCTCTTGAGTATCAAAGGTCATTAAAAAGCTATCTGTAGAAATTCAACATCTGTAAATTCAATTCTGATTCCAATTGTCTTTGCAGTTTTTTGAGCACTGTTCTTTTCAAACATAAAGCATTGTACTTAAGAATATTACACCACCATTTATCCATTTTCTTTAGAGATATAGATGACTGACAGGTTATTTTTGAATTTTTATATTTCTTCTGCCCCTGACTTTCACCATGGTAGGTCCTCCTTTCCTTTGCCCATTTTGCTCCTCGACCTACTGTTAAAACCTATCAGTTTAAATTACTAACTGTGCACATAGAAAAGTATATAATTCTTTTGACCTATTTATACCAAAATATAAAAATCTCTAGCTAGATTTCAAAAGCTACATCTATGGGCATCTCTTCTAAATAGAGGATTTCTTTGTTTTCTAAAATCATTTTGCTGATCTTTGCTAAAGAATGGGTATGCAGGGACGCTTGGGTGGCTCAGCGGTTAAGCGCCCACCTTCACCTCAGGGCGTGATCCTGAAGTCCTGGGATTGAGTCCCGCATCGGGCTCCCTTGCATGGAACCTGCTTCTCCCTCTATGTCTCTGTCTCTGTCTCCGTCTCTCTCTCTCTCTCTCTCTGTCTCTGTCTCTGTCTCTCTCTGTCTCTCACGAATAAATAAATAAAATCTTAAAAAAAAAAAAAGAATGGGTATGCAACGAATATAACAAATGCACCCCAGTTTTTGAGCATAGACTCTGCACTGCTCGCCATCTTCATAACTTCCTTACATTATCCCCAGTTCTTACAGCAATGTGTTAGTTTAGGTATCATCACTCCCAGTTCACACGTGGGAAAAGAAGTGGATGATTAGCTTGTAGCTATATAGCTAGCAAATAACTGGAGCTTGGATCCAAGTGTTCATTTTTTTATACAATATTTCTTTCTCTTACAACTTCTCAGCATCCCACTCTCTCTGAGTGTAGGCTTCAGTATGTTTATACATAAGTTTGAACAATATAATGACTTAATATCTAATGTTTCTGTAATATGAGATACAAAAACATTTTAACTATAAATTATTGTTTGTATTCTGGATTTTACCAGGAGCAGCTATTACTCCAAAGCGTGCTCCTTGTTTAAAAATATTTATGCTGTCACTTTTTGTCTCTGGGTCACTAATATAGGCTCCTCCTTTTTTGTCTAAGTTCATATTTTTACCTTTCACATTTAGGTGTTTAATTTGTATAAAATCTGCTTTCTAAATGATGATAGGTAGAGACTCAGATTTGTTTTATCCTCATATAGCCAGCTTTCCAAAATCTATAGAGTAAACATTTTTTCCTCTTTTTTTTTTAAAAAAGATTTTATTTATTTATTCAGGATAGACATAGAGAGAGAGAGACAGAGACATAGTCAGAGGGAGAAGCAGGGAGCCCAATGCGGGACTTGATCCGGAGACTCCAGGATCACGCCCGGGCCAAAGGCAGGCGCTAAACCGCTGAGCCACCCAGGGATCCCAACATTCTTTCCTCTTTTGGTAGTTTTTGCCAATTTCAGTTCCATATATATAGGATTCTATCTGTGCTGACTGTTGTATTGCATATCATTTTTGTGATTAATGAATGTATGGTGTTTGTTTAACTAAGATCCTGAAAAGCCAAATTCTCTTCCCTTAGATCCTCATATTAAATCTTAATTAGCTCTTTGTAGACCTTCATTTTCCACACATTCTTTTAGAATAAATCCCTCAAAGTGTTCAAAAGATCAGTGCATTTTTAAGCATTTTTAAGGATTGTTCTGAATTTATGGAGAAAATGAAGAAAACTGACATAGTTATGTTATGATGCCATCTCCCGTGGGGGCATAGATTATCCCTTCATTTATCCAGATTATCATCTTACATCCCTAAGGAGAATTTTAGTTTTCTCCATAGTCTTCTATTTCTGGATTATTTTTCCCAAATAGATCTTTAGTTTTATTCACTTTCACATTTTATAGTTGTTTATTTAGAATAACAGAAAAATTCTGAGTTTCACGGATGAATTTACCAAAAATGAAAGCTCAGATTCATCAGAATTCACTAAGCACACCCTGAGTGAACACCAACTTTGAAGCTTGTTACCTTGCCTGGGTTACCCCATTGCCTTTATTTTTCTCCTCTTGGATACTTCTCCTATCTGATTAGGAAATTATTTGTAAACTTTATAATATTGCATTTTTAGTTGTCTTCAGTCATGCTTTTCAGGATGCTTAATTATCCATATTACCTGAGATGAACAGGAAGTTTTTCTTTAATTTTTCTTAACTTCTTTTTTTTCTATTTCATGTTTCTTCTCCTTTTAACATATTTCCTTCTTTTTATGCTCTTTCATCCCAGATTTTTAAACTAAATACTAACCTTTTATATTTCTAGGGTTTTTTTTTTAATAAATGTACTAAAATTTGAAATCCTCCTCTCTCAATTTACCACAACTCTCAATTTTAATGTACAGTATTTTATCTGTACCTTATTTAAAAATATTTGGGGCACCTAGGTGGCTCAGTTGGTTAAGCATCTGCCTTCGGCTCAGGTGATGATCTCAGACTCCTGGGATTGAACCCTGCATGGGCTCCCTGTTCTGAGGGGAGTCTACCTCTCCCTCTTCCTCTCTTTCTGCCACTCAGCCTGCTTGTGCTCTCCTCTTGCTCTTCCATAAATAAATAAATAAATAAATAAATAAATAAATAAATAAATTCCTAAAAAATAAAGATATTTAAAATACTTGTTTCATCTATAATTTTACTTTTTTTTTTTTTTACTTCACAACATAAGTACATTGTATTTAGAGATTGTATCTTATATCAATTCTTTAGGATTTTAAATTTCTTTCTCCTAATAAGTAATTAATGTATGGAAATGATCACTTGTGATAATTTTAGGAAACAGTGATTCTATATTTTAATTGTATACTATGCTGGTCACTGTTTCAGCATAGGAACTCAGTATTAAAGATAATGACTAAATCTAAAAGGAAATTACATTCTAGCAAGGGAGAGACAATAAGGAGGTAAACAAATAAATGAAATCAAAGTGATACATTCATTGAAGAAAATGAAGCATGATAATGAAGATAACCTTGGTGTATATTTGTATATTCAAGGAATAACATTGTGTTGTTAGAAAAATCTCCCAATTTTCAATACCTGGCAAGTTTTTCCTTATTTTTTTTATAATCTTGCACTAATATATTTAAGGTGATAAATTTACTAGGTTCATATGTGTTCATATATTTCTATCATATGTTCTATGGTGGACTAACCTGTTAAGTATTATGGGACCCCTGTAAATGATTTTTGCAACAATATTTGTCTGATGTTAATATTTACTTAGGGCAGCCCTGGTGGCGCAGCGGTTTAGCGCCGCCTGCAGCCCGGGGTGTGATCCTGGAGACCCGGAATGGAGTCCCGCGTGGAGCTCTCTGCGTGGCGCCTGCTTCTCCCTCTGCCTGTGTCTCTGCTTCTCTCTCTCCCTCTCTGTGTCTCTACGAATAAATAAATAAATAAAAATCTTTAAAGAAAAATTTACTTAGTTAAGTATTTACCTGGCATAAAGTTTATTCTTTTCTCCAACATTTATTTTTTGTTTGATTTTATGTTCAATGTGTATCTGTCATGTTTTGATTTTTGAAATTTAATTGCATAAGCTTTGCCTGAAGTAAGTTTAATTCTTCTATTTTTATTGGGTTAGTTGGCTCTGAAGTCCTTTTTGCAATTAATTTATCATTGAAAATCTATTTTCCTCAATTTTTCCTTTGGATTGATTTTTTAAATTCTTTTCCTAATACTCTGCTACTGCAATTGTGGTTAAAATGTTTTATATTATCCTAACAGTTGCTTTTACATTTTTTTTTTACTTTTAAACTCAAGTTAGTCAACATATAGTATAGTATTGGTTTCAGAGGTAGAATTTAGTGATTTATCACTTACATATAATACCCAGTGGTCATTCCAACGAGTGCCCTCCTTAATGTTCATCACCCATTTAATGAAACCCCACCAGCAAACCTATTTGTTCTCTATAGTTAAGTTTCTTATGGTTTACGTCACACCCCGGTTTTATCTTTTATTTTTCCTTCCATTCCCCTATGTTCATCTCTTTTGTTTCTTAAACTCCATATATGAAATCATATACTGGTCTTTCTCTTAATTACTTAATTTGTATGGCATAATAGTCTCTAGCTCCATCCACATTGTTGCAAATGGCAATATTTCATGCTTCTTGATGGATGAGTAATATTCATATTATATCTATATATATATATTCATGTATATATATACTATCCTTTAATATCTCATTATATATATGTAATTCATATATAATATATATTATATATAATCTATTCTTTGCTATTCATTATCTATTCTTCAGTTGATGGACTAATGGACATTTGGGCTAATACATAGTAGTGTAAATTCTTGGTCATAGGATAGTTGTATTTTTAATATATTGAGGACCACCATACTATTTTCCAGAGTGGCTCCACATGTTTGTATTCTCACCAACATCTGTTATTTCTAAGTTATTAATTTTAGCCATTCTGACAAGTGTGAGGTAGTATCTCATTATGGTGATTTCTTTTTCCTTGATGATTAGTGATATTGAGCATTTTTTTCATATATCTGTTAGCCACCTGTATGTCTTTTTAGGGGCAGTGTCTGTTCATGCCTTCTGCCCATTTCTAACTGGATTATTTATTTTGGAGGTTTTGAATTTGAGTTCAACATCATAAAGGCCATATACGCACAGCTAATATCACCTTCAATGGGGAAAAACTGAGAGCTTTTCCCCTAAGTCAGGAACACAACAGGGATGTCCACTCTCATTGCTGTTGTTAAACGTAATACTGGAAGTCCTAGCCTCAGCAATCAGACAACAAAGAGAAATAAAAGGCATCCAAATTGTCAAGGACTCACAGTCACAGGATATAAATTCATTAGCCATTCATTTAGCCATTCTGACAAGTGTTCTTACTAGATTCTGGATGATAGCTCTTTTTCCGGTATGTCATTTTCAAATATCTTCTCCCATTCCATTGATTGCCTTTTACTTTGGCTAATTATTTCCTTTGTTATGCAGAAGTTTTTACCTTGATGAAGTCCCAATAGTTCATTTTTTGCTTTTGTTCTCTTGCCTCGGAGACATGTCTAGCAAGAAGTTGCTGCAGCCGAGTTCAAAAAGTTTGCCACCTGTGTCCTCTGGGCTTTTGATGGATTCCTGTCACATTTAGGACTTTTATCCATTTTAAATTTATTTTTGTGTATAGTATAAGAAAGTGATCTAATTTCATTCTTCTGCATGTTGCTGACAGTTTTCCAAATAGCATTTGTTGAAGAGAATATCTTTTTTCCATTCGGTAGTCTTTCCTACTTTGTCAAAGGTTAACTGACCATAGAGTTGAGGGTCCATTTCTTGGTTCTCTACTCTGTTCCATTGATCTATGTGTCTGTTTTTGTGCCAGTAGTATACTGTCTTAATGATTACATCTTTGTAATATAGCTTGAAGTCTGGGATGTGATGCCTCCTGCTTTGGTTTTCTTTTTCAATATTACTTTGGCTATTTGGGTTCTCTTCTGGTTCCATACAAATATTAGAATTGTTTTTTTCTGATTCTGAGAAAAAATGCTAGTGTTATTTTGATCAGGATTACATTAAATATGTGGATTGCTTTGGGTCATATAGACATTTTAACAATATTTGTTCTTTCTATCCATGAGCATGAAATGTTTTTCTATTTCTTTGTGTCTTCTTCAATTTCTTTCATACGTATTCTATAGTTTTCAGCATGCAGATCTTTTGCCTCTTTAGTTTATTCTTAGGAATCTTATGATTCTTATTGCTATTTAAATGGGATTGATAACTGGATTTCTCTTTTTTGCTGTTTCATTATTGGTATATAGAAATGCAACAGATCTCTGTATGTTGAATTTATATCCTGTGACTGTGAATTCATGTATCAGTTCTAGCAATTTTTTGATGGAGACTTTCAGGTTTTCTACATAAAGTATCATGTTGTGTGTGAAGAGTGAACGTTTGCTTTCTTCCTTAACAATTTGGATGCCTTTTATTTCTCTTTGTTGTCTGATTGCTGGGGCTAGGACTTCCAGTATTATGTTTAACAACAGCAGTGAGAGTGGACATCCTTGTTGTGTTCCTGACTTAGGGGAAAGCTCTCAGTTTTTCCCCATTGAAGGTGATATTAGCTGTGTGTATATGGCCTTCATTATGTTGAGGTATGTTCCTTGTATCCCTACTTTCTTTAGGGTTTTCATCAAGAAAGGATGCTGTATTTTGTTAAATGCTTTTTCTGCATCTATTGGAAGGATGATATGGTTCTTATCCTTTTCTTTATTAATATGAAGTATCACATTAATTGGTTTGTAAATATTGAACTACTCCTGCAGCCCAAGAATAAATTCCACTTGATTGTGGTGAATAATCCTTTTTATGTACTTTTGTATTCGATTAGCTAGTGTCTTATTGAGAATTTTTTGCATCCATGTTCATCAGGGATATTGGTCGGTCATTTTCCTTTTTAGTGGGGCCTTTGGTTTATGAATCAGGATAATGCTGGCCTAATAGAAAGAGTTTGGATGTTTTCCTTCAATCTGTTTTTCTTTTCTTTTCTTTTCTTTTCTTTTCTTTTCTTTTCTTTTCTTTTCTTTTCTTCTTTCTTTTTTTCTTTTCTTCTTTTCTTTCTTTTTTAACAGCTTCAGAAAAATAGGTATTAATTCTTTAAATGTTTGTTTGAATTCCCCTGGGAAGACATCAGGCCCTGAAGTCTTGTTTGTTGGGAGATTTTTTTATTACTGATTCAACTTCTTTGTTGCTAATGGGCTTGTTCAAATTTTCCATTTCTTCCTGTTTCAGTTTTGGTAGTTTATATGTTTGTAGAAATTTATCCATTTCTTCCAAATTCCAATATATCAACATATAATTGTTCATAACATTCTTTTATACTTGTTTGTATTTCTGTGGTGTTGGTTGTGATCTCTCCTCTTTCATTCATAATTTTATTTATTTGGGTCCTTCTTTTTTAATAAGTCTGGCTAGGGGCTTATTGATTTTGTTAATTGTTTCAAAGAACTAGCTCCTAGTTTTGTTGACCTTTTCTACTGCTTTTTTATTTCTATACCATTCATTTCTGCTCTAATATTTCCCTTCTTTTTCTGGTTTTAGGCTTTATTTGCTATCCTTTTTCCAGTTCCTTTAGATGTAAGGTTAGGTTGTGTATTTGGGACTTTTTTTGATTCTTAAGGAATGCCTGTAATACTATATACTTGCCTCTTATGACCCCTTTGGTGCGTCCCAGTGATTTTGGACTTTCTTGTTTTTATTTTAATTTGTTTCCATGTATTATTTTATTTATTCCTTAATTTCTTGGTTGACACATTTATTCTTTAGTAGGATGTTCTTTAACTCCATGTATTTGTTGTCTTTCCACATTTTTTTTTTTTTGTGGTTGACTTCAAGTTTCATAGTATTCAAGTGAGAAAATATGTATGGCATGATCTCAATCTTTTTGTACCAGTTGAGGCCTGATTTATGACCCAGTATGTAACCTATTTTAGAGAATGTTCCATGTGCACTTGAAAGGAATTGGTATTTTCTGCCTTAGTATGAAACACTCTGAATAAATTTGTGAAGTCCATCTAGTCCAGTGTGTCATTCAAACATTGTTTCCTTGTTGATCTTCTGCTTAGATGATCTGTCCATTGCTATGAGTGGGGTCTTAAAGTCCCATACTATTATTGTACTCTTATCATTGAGTTTCTTTAAGTTTGTTATTAACTCATTTATATATTTGGCTGATCCCAAGTTGAGGGCATAAATCCCAAGTTGAGGGCATAAAATCCCAAGTTGAGGGCATAAATCCCAAGTTGAGGGCATAAATCCCAAATTGAGGACATAAATATTTACAATTGTTACAACTTCTTGTTAGATACCCTTTATTATGCTATTGTGCCCTTCTTCATCTCTTATTACAGTCTTTGGTTTAAAATCTAGTTTGTCTGATGTAAGTATAACTACTCTGGCTTTCTTTTTGATGTCCATTAACATGATAATGATTCTCTATCTCTACACTTCCAATCCTTGGGTCTAAAGTGAGTTTCTTGTAAGCAGCATATTGATGAGTCTTATTTTTTTATTCCATTCTGATACCCTTTGTCTTTTGATTGGAACATTTAGTCTACTTACATTCAGAGCAATTATTGATAGATATTAATTTAGTGCCATTGTATTAGCTGTAAAATCGCTGTTCCTGTAAATTATTTCTGTCCCTTTCTTGTTTTTATTGCTTTTGGTCTCTCTTGCCCACTCAAAGGGTTCCTTTAATATTTCTAGCAGAGCTGGTTCACAAACTCCTTTAGTTCCTTCTTACTTCAGAAACTCTTTATCTCTCCTTCTATTCTGAATGACAGCCTTCCTGGATATAGTATTCTTGGCTGCATATTTTTGCCATTCAGCACCTTGAGTATATCATGCCACTCTCTTCTGGTAGGACATACGTCTGTGGACAGAAATGTTGCTAACCTTAAGTATCTACCCTTGTAGATTAAGAATCATTTGTCCCTAGGTGCTTTCAGAATTCTCTCTTGATCTTGGTATTTACAAGTTTCCCTATCATATGGCTTGGTGTTGATACATTTTTTATTGATTTTGAGGGGAGTTCACTGTGCCTCTCAGACTTGAATGCTTATTTTCTTCCTCATATTAGGGAAGTTCTTAGCTATAATTTGTTCTAAAAACCTTCTGTCCTTTTCCCACTCTTCTTCTTCTAGGATTTTTATGATACAGATATTACTATGCTTTGTAGAATTCTTAATTTCTCTAAGTCTGTATTTGTGATCTGATAGTTTTCTTTCCCTCTTCTTTTCAACTTCATTTTTTTCCATAATATTATCTTCTATATCACTTATTTAATCCTGCTTCTTCCATCCTCATTATGATTACATTTAGTCAGTTTTGCATCTTAGTTATACTGCTTTTAATTTTAGCCTGATTGGTTTTTAGGACTTTTATTTCTACAGCCAGAGTTTCTCTGGTGTCTTCCATGCTACTTTCAAGCCCTGCTAGTATTCTTATGACTGTTGCTCTAAATTCTTTTTCAGATGTATTGCTTATATCTGTTTTGAGTAAATACTTGGCTGTGATTTCTTGGTCTTTCTTTTGGAAAAAATTCTTCCATCTTTTCCTTATATCTAGGTTTCTGTCTTTTGCATGTTATGAAAGCTTGTTATAGTTCCTGCTCCTGAGAGTAATACTATATTAAGAAGAGGTCTTACACTGTCCAGGGACTAGCACTTCAGGAAGCTCTCTGGTGCATGCTGTGTGTACTCTATTGTGTCTTGGCTGCTCTTTCCCATAGGCCAGTCCTCTGCAGAGTTCCTCCTTGCTCGCAGTGGGGACTGTTTAGACCTTTAACTCTATGTGCTTTGATTTGTTTAAGATAAAACTGATTAAACAAACAAATGCTTGGGATCCCTGGGTGGCGCAGCGGTTTGGCGCCTGCCTTTGGCCCAGGGCGCGATCCTGGAGACCCGGGATCGAATCCCACGTCAGGCTCCTGGTGCATGGAGCCTGCTTCTCCCTCTGCCTGTGTCTCTGCCTCTCTCTCTCTCTCTCTGTGACTATCATAAATAAATAAAAAATTAAAAAAAATATATATCTCTTAATTAAGAGATATAAAATTAAAAAACAAACAAACAAATGCTTGATCCAAGAAAAGAGAAAAGGAAACAAACAGACAAACAAACAAACAAAAAACTATAAGCCTGATTCCAAAGAAAAAGAAAGAAGGAAAAAAAGAAAAGAAAAAAAAAAGAAGCCTGATTTAAAACAAACAAACAAGATAAGGAAAGAAATAAACCAACCAGCAAACAAAAAACTATAAGCCTGATTCCAAAGAAAAAAGGAAAAAAATAATAGTAAACAAAAAGCCTCATTCTATTTCCACCAGAACTAAAGCCAAAACTTTGGAACATTCTATGATCAGTAGACTTGGTACATTGTGGGTGTCTGTGTGGGTCTTCTGAGGAGAAGGCCCATTGCATTGGTTCACAGTCAGACCTGGATTAGTAAAGATGTCTCTGATTGGGGCAGGGGGCAGGATTTTATGTAAGTAGCAGCTGGGGGTGCTGTTTTGCTCACTGAAGTCTGACTATGCTGGGGAGCAGAAAGGGCGGGGGTGGAGTTGGAAGATGGCATCACCCTGCCTCTTGTCCCTGGGAATGGTAACTCATGGCCACTGCAGTTCAGAAGACTCACACAGTAAAGCAAATAATCTCTCCTCTTGCATCCCAGGCTTTTGTCAAATCCCTGCTTTCAACCTGTTTGTGCCCAGGGCTATCGGAATGCCTGGTGCCAAAGTTCTCCTACGTTTTACCTCTGACTAGCAACTGGGATTCAAAGCTCCAAATGTCAAAAGACCCAAGAGGGTGTGAACCTGTTCCTTTCTCCCAGAGGAGAGCTTCACAGTGCTGTGCCCAGCACCGTTCTGTCCCAGGAAAGCAGTAGCACAGCTGCATAGGTACCAGGAATATATGCTGAAGCACAGTGAAAACCTGAAACCAGCTTACCTGCCCTCTGCATGTACCTCTGTCCCCTGGGATTCTCTAGTATTGGTTATTTTCTATCAGGATTTTGAAGATACAAGCCTATTTTTATGTGGCCATGAGTTTTGTTATTCAAAAGTTTGCTATGGATAATGGCAAATCAGCATTGGCTTTTGGGTTCTTTTCCCAGCCACTAAATCGAGGAGAATTCTTTGAAGAAAAAGGAAGTTGCTTATTCTATTTATGTCCTTATGGATGTGTGTAGCAATGAGAGTGAATATTGCAGACAAAGTGAAAACAGCAATGTATCATGAATGTGGAATAGGATGTGGATAGTAGTCCATGTTTTCCTTATCAAATAATTTCTTGTTCCACTTCCTGCTAAGCAAAAAACAGCCTAGTACAAGCTAGAAGCAGTAGTCATGGTGATGATAGATCAAAGGGAGGTAATTAGAGGTAATGCCTTGCATGGCTAGCAAGCAAACCCTTACTCTCCATCTATGCCGAATCCTAGGAGCTAGGCAAGCCCTAGAAGAAAGCATTGCCCTGACTGGAGGTATGGAAATATTCACTGAGAGGCGGATACTGGGTAAGAAATTTGTCTCAGGTTGCTACACAATAAGGCAGTAATCTACTAGCCAAAAAAAGAAGTCACACTGGAAATCAACTCTGATGACGTCTTCATTTCAGACTTCTAGCCTCCAGAACTGTGAGAAAATAAATTTCTGTCATTAAGCCACCTGTCTGTGGTATTTTGTTATGGTAGCCCTAGCAAATTAATATGGAAATGTACCCAGGAGGAAGTACATATGGGAGATAGTTGTGAGTGAGTATTTTTGTTAAACTTATTGTTATTTTAAGTACACAGTGATTGAAACATTAAAAATATATCAACCAACAAGAATGGCTGAAATAAAACAGATGGAAATGACCAAAGGTTGGCAAGAATTTGAAGTAACTGAAATTCTCATACAAGGTTGCAAGATTATTATTAGTACCACATTGGAAAACTGTCAGAATCTGCTGAAGCTGAGTATGTGTATATGTTTAGATCCGGCAATTCATACCTAGTTATATTCCCAGAAAAATGAGTGTATATTTACCAAAGATGTGTAAGAATGCCCGTAGAAGCTTTATTCATGATAGCTAAAAACTGGGAAAAAATACAACAAATATCCATTAATATTTAGAATATTAGAATGGATAGATAACTAGAGTAAATTAACATAGTGACAATGAGAATGAGTTGTCAACAACTACATGAAGTAGAATGGATGAGTCCCACAAATTTAATTTTAAAACAAAGAAATCAGGCACAGAAGAGCATATACCTTCTTATTCACATTTCTATAAAAAATAAAAACAGGGAAACTAAATAAATTGTTAGAAGTTAGGAAAGTGATGCAAATAGTTGCAGTTATTTGATGAAAATCTACGATATGGCTTTGGTAGCTGATATGCTAAGTTTCTTGATGAGAACTTTTTACACAAGTGTATTCTGAAAATTCATTAATCACCTATGAAATATAAACCCTTCTGTAGATATATTACACTGAGTAAAGTGTTTAAAATGCCAATACAATCTAAAACAAAAAAATCTATATTATCAGAGAGTGAGAGAAATGCATGGATCTTCATGAACAAAGACTGATAGATAAAAGTAAACAAAATATACGTCTTATGACTTAAGGGTAATCAATACATGAATAAGAACAGAATGGTCATTTAAAAAATATATCACAAGAAATTTCTGTTTTTCTAACAGAATTTATAAATAAAGAAAAAGAAGAAAAAATAAATTCCTGTATATTTTGAACTTGTATCCTCTAATCTTGTTAACACTAAGTATTATAGTTAAAAAATTTTGGCTTGATTTTTACTTAAGATTGTTTTTTTACAGTCAAATATGTCACCTGAAAATAGGCATGGCTGAATAGTCTTTCCTTTTATATTTATCATATTTGCTTTGTTTTACTTCATGAGCTGAAATCTCCAAAACAATGTTGATTGAGGTAGTTCAAAGTGTACGTTTTCAAAGTGTACGTTTTTTGCTTATCCCCAATATTAGAGGAAAGTCATTTAGTCATTATATATTGCTGTTGTTTTTAGAGATATCCCTCATTAGTTGTGGAAATTTGCTTTCATTCTTAATTTTGTTAGTTTTTTTAATTCACAAATGGTATTATCTTTTATTCTCTTAATTTGTTGCATTACATTGATTAATTTTCAAATGCTAGACTTGCATTCACAGGATAAATCTTATTTGATCATGATGCATTAGTATTTTTGTATCACTAGATTGCTATTATTTTGTTGAAGATATTTCCATCTATATCATGAAGAATATTTGCCTCTATTTTTCCTTTGATAATGTCTGTGAAATTTGTGGTATCAGGATCATGCTGGTCTCATAAAATTAAGTGGCAATACATATAAATGTATTCAAATGTTAAATCACTATGTTACACACTCAAAACTAATATACTATGTGTAAATTATACCTCAAAAAATTAACTGAAAAGCACTTACTACACGTTTAATTTCTTAAAAAGTGTAATAGTATAACTTCTACCTTAAATGTTTGATAAAATTTTATTTCTCTGTAACTTCATTTTTATTCGTGAGTTAATAGTGTAGTTAATTAATATTTAGGGATTTCTAAGTAACTTATTTTTATTGATTTCTAATTTAACTTCATCGAATGTGAGGAACTGAATTTTTTATGGCCATTATAGTCTATTTTGGTGAATGTTCCATATGTATTTGAGAGAATTTGTATTTGCAATCATTGACTTAGGTATAATATTTTCTAAGTGTCATTAGAGGTTAGATAGTAGTGTTGTTCAGATTATTATAGTTAATAATTATTTTGTCCCTTTGTTCAATATGAGGAAAGGCAGCTAAAAATTACATTAAAAGTAAGTTAAAATCTCTCATTATGTTTTAAAATGTCAATTGCTTGCTTTAGATCCATCAGTTTGTGCCTTATAAATTTTGAAACTCTATTATTAGGGGCATACATATTAAATATTATAAAACCTTTATAATGAATTACTTCATTTACCATTGCTCTTGTAATGCTTCTTGTATATAACCAAAACAGGCCTCTTATGTGTACACTTTGTCTAGTGTATGTTTTCATTCTTTTACTTTCAATCTGTTGAACGTTTATATTTATTTATTTTTTTAATTAATTTTTATTGATGTTCAATTTATCAACATACAGAAAAACACCCAGTGCTCATCCCGTCAAGTGTCCGCCTCAGTGCCCGTCACCCATTCCCCTGCAACACCCGCCCTCCTCCCCTTCCACCACCCCTAGTTCATTTCCGCGAGTTAGGAGTCTTTATGTTCTGTCTCTCTTCCTGATATTTCCCAACATTTCTTTTCCCTTCCTTTATATTCCCTTTCAGTATTATTTATATTCCCCAAATGAATGAGAACATACACTGTTTGTCCTTCTCCGATTGACTTATTTCACTCAGCATAATACCCTCCAGTTCCATCCACGTTGAAGCAAATGGTGGGTATTTGTCGTTTCTAATTGCTGAGTAATATGTATACAATGGAATATTACTCAGCAATTAGAAACGACAAATACCCACCATTTGAATGGATAAAGAAGATGTGGTTTATGAACTTTTATATTTAAATATAAACCTCTTTATATTTTAATTTTGCTTTTTATAAATAACATGTAATTGGCTAATTTTAAAAAAATATCAGTTTGGTGTATCTCATTGTATTATTTTTATTTTTAGTGATAGCTTTATGAATGATAATAGGCATCTGTAAAATATCAATGGCTTTTAGACTTAATAGTGCATCATTTCTCTCTTCATACCTGACATATCACTTCCTACTCCACATTTCCAATTTATCACTTCATATTGGATAATTTATACAACTCAATTCCACTTTATATATGTATTACCCTTATAACAGTGTTATGCCATTTAATTCCTTATTCTAATTCTTGTGTTAATCTTTTTCTTCTATATATACTGTCAATTACAATTTATAGTGTTTAGTTTTTTGTTTAATTGCTGTCTGTTAAGTATATTATAGAAGAAAAAATTTAATACAGTTTTTTATGTTTAAAATTACCATTGTTCATCATTTCTTCTTGAAGAACCTGGTTTTCATCTTATTACATTGTCTTTTAACCTAAGGAATTCCCTTAGGAATTCCCTTAGTGTTATTGTAGGCCTATAGGTGATAGATTGCCTTAACTTTTGATAAACTAAAAATATCTCTTTTCAGCCACCAGGCTTCTATAATTTCTAAGTTATTTTTACTAAATTTGGGAAATTTTTAGCTTTATTTTTTCAAATATTTTCTGCACCATTATTTCTTCTTCTTCGGGATCTTAAATTTTACACATGCTAGACTATTTGATATTTTTCTATAGGCCCATGAAATTCTGTTCTAGTTTTATTCAATCTGTATTTTCTGTTTTTCACAGGGGATAGTTTCTATTGATCTGTCCTAAATATCATTGCTTTTTCATACTATCTGGAATTGGATATGAAGGTCATCAGGGTATTTTAAAATTTCATTATTCTAATTTTCAGTGCTAGAAATTCCATGTATCAGTTTTAATTTATCTTGTGAAAGTCCCAATTTGTTCATTCATTACACTCATATTTTACCTTAATCTTCGAAAAAATTGTCTTTTAATTCTTATTCATGTTTATATTACTGTTTTATTTTGTGCCCGTGTCTGCAGAAATCTAATACCTGCATCATCTCAGGGCTATTTTGATTGGCTGCATTTTCTCTTGACCATTCTTTATTGCATTTGTGGCAGATAGCAACTCCAAGGACTTTCTGAAGTATGCTATATCCACAGTTCCCAGAACAGTATCAGATACAGCCCTTCAGTAAATATTTGTTGAAATGAATAAATAGATAAATATGTGCATAATTTTGAAGATACGACTTTGTAGATATTTTTCATTGTAAGGTGAAATATAGTTCCTATTTAGTACCACAAAGTTCTTGAAAGGGAAGAACCCTTAGAAATTCTGGCAAGTCTCATAACAATTAGATAAACAAGAGAAATAAACTACAGTTTATATGTAGATATCTATATTTTACTTATTTTTGCTCAAATTCCTATCAAAAATTCAGAAAAAGGAAGAGAATCATCATGAATTTCTCTTTGTCTGAATAAAGCCCTAGGTTGTGTTTGATGTTTAGCCTGTGTGTGTGCATGTAATACACTAACAATACTAAATAAAACCAATAATTTTTATTTCTTTTTAAGTGTAAAAGCTTTATTTATTCATGTCTCACTCTTCCAGCCAAACAGATGGCCAAGGAATTCTTTATTCCAGCTTGTTCTTTTTTTTGTTTTTGCACTCATTGTCTCAGAAAATTATTTACCCTCCTAAGAACAACCAGACAGCTACTCTTTCCTTGCTCATTCTTTATCAGCAAACTCCCTTCACATTACATCTTTTCTCCTCCCTTTAGAATAGAAAGAGATGTTGGTATTTTGGCTTTTTCATCCTTTTCTACGTAGCTCTACCACTTGTTTCAGGAAAATCATGCAACAGAAGTAAGCTGCTTTCTGTTCAAAAGACACAATATACCATAACAAAGCTTTAATATCTATTAATAAAAAATGACCAGTCAAAAAAAAAATGACCAGTCATTATTAAAATATATATTAAATGTATCTACTTATTTTTATTTCCTATACCATCAGCAATTTTGTAGTATAAATTAATCTTTCAAAATTGTGCCAAAGAAAATGTCCAGTATGAACATAATGAGAATTAAGTAATAATCTTGTCTTTGTTGCCAATTTAAAGAGTAAGTCTACATTAAAGGTAGAAGTTTCTTTCTTAGTTTTTCTGAAAGGAAGATACCAGAATTTACAACCACTTGGAATTGCATCAACTAGTTTACGTAATACTTGCTATTTAGTTTTCAGATTACTAACATTTTTTTCTATAGTTTTCCCTTTAGTGGTCTCCATTTAGGGTAGAACAAATATTAAGAATTTGCTTTTATTTATGGAAATAGCCTGATGGGTGCATTTCTAGTCAAAATTGATAGTTACTTTTATGCAATAATGATGAACAAGTGTTTCCAATGAGCCACCAACAATGTCTTCTGTCTATAATTAAAAATAAAAACATCTGAAGGCACTTTTAGTAAAAATTTGCAGTAACAATGCCAACTGGTTTATTCAGGGATCAGTATTATAACTGGTACTCTGAGGCACCCTATTCTATGTCTATAATATTTGGCTAAATATGTATTAAATAGGAAGCCTGTGAGGCATGTGGGTGTCTCAGTTGGTTAAATGTCTGCCTTTGGCTCAGGTTATGATCTCTGGGTCCTGGGATCAAGCCTGATATAAGGCTCCCTGCTCAATGGGGCATCTTCTTCTCCCTCTGCCCTTCCCACTTATGTTTTCTGTATCTCTTTCAAATAAATAAAATCTTTTAAAATAAATAAATAAGAAGCTTACTTAAGTGCCAAACAGAAAAACCTCTGTCTACAAGTCTTGCTAATTAATTGTGCGTTAATGTCAGAACCACTGAAGCCATATGCTACCTGATAAATGGCTTTGTGACTCTCAAGGTACCAATAAATAAATTCTAAGCATAGAGTAATTAAAGTGATCTATTAGAAAATTGCAGACTTAGATATGTATGGCTTTAATTTTAAAAATATACATGCACAGTCTTGAGAGATCATCAGTGAGAGCATCATTGTGACTTACTGTTGCTGTTATTTAATATACACTCGGTAGAGCTTACCAGTCCTCAGATGATAAATCATGCTATAAAATAGCCTTATGAGGAAGTCATCTGAGTCTCCTAAGTTTTTTCATTTTCTATCATATTCAACATTTTCTAAGCCTTCAGTGATTTCCTTGTCAAGAAATTAAGGATGGTGCTTTATTAGTCTGTTCTGGTATGTACAAGTGTGATTTTATCTTTTAGGCTCTGTGCATTTCCTTGAGGATGTATGATACAATTTTGTTGAGGAAATATGAGAAAATAATTTATTTGTAAACTACTTTTGAAGGGTGAAGGAAATAAATATGAATCTTCTGGGTTTTTTTTTCTCTCCAGTATTGTTATATCCTCTGGACACTAGAAAATACAGTTGAATATTTTTTGCAGCTCTAGTCATTGCAACTCAGTTGTGTTTAGAGAGAATAAGTTTGAGAGCATGGCCTCATCTATAGATCTCAGGATTAAGCTTTGAGCAGTGCTTGAACCCCTGATTTCAACTCATGGTTATGAACATGAAGCTATTCCAAAATGTACAGTGGTGTCCAGAAACAGCCTGATGTGTTCCTAAAGTCTCTAACTCTATCTCCACTATTTACCAAACATCTTATTACTCTAAATATATCCTTTTGGTCTTGCTACTTCTTATTATTTATTCATAGAGAAAAGAGCATCTTGATCTCTGCTATCTCTAGCTCAGCAAAAGTCCTTTGTTTGTAAGATGTCACTGACACACAGAATAAATTTAAACATTTGTTATTTTGGAATGCTAATAAATCTTCAGTTTCAGTCATGTGTTAACTATGTAAGCCAGATTTGATTAATAGTACTTTAAATGCATACACACAAAAACATACACACTTATAAATGTGCTTGTATGTGTGGTTTTTCTCAAATTTTAAGGATAGTCAGTTTGTGTAACATTTTCTGATGGTTTAATCCTTAATCTAAGACATTTCAGAAATATCTAAAACACAGTATAAGAATATTGTATTGAAAAAAAATTAAAAAAGAATATTATATTGAGATTAATTTTATAGTGCCATAATGAGAAATTTAATTATATATCTATGAAGACTGAATTAAAATGTACATGAAAATCTCAGGGCACTTCTCAGCTTTTGAAAGTTCATTCAATTTATTCATTAAGAAACCTTAAGATGTGCTGGTTCTATTGTTCATATATCAAAGTTCTCAATTATTCTAGAATGTGTCTACATGCTTGGATTTGGATACCCTCTCTGTATCCAAACTATACACATTTCCATGAAGGTTGGAACCTCACTTATTTTGATTATATTATATGCACTGCCTTTTAGAGGGGTTAGAAAACATGCTTAATCCCAAATTATTCTCTGCCATTAAATGAAGGTCTTTTGGGGCAAACCTCCTGACATTGCCTGCTATCTCAGTGCATGGCCCAAAAAATGACAAAACAGACCAGAGTTTAGGATTGTTTTCTGTCTTTGTCTGATTCTGAGAGCCAAAAAATCAACTGTGATTCCCTTTGGAGTCTTGGATCTTATAATTCTCAAAGTCTACTACCACCTACTTAATCTTTCAATTTTAAAAGCCTCTTGTTTGATTTGACATTCTTTCTTTCCTATAAATACTAATTCTTATTATAGAGCTTCATGTGGATTTAGAGATTACCTAATCCATTTTGGAAATTTAGGCTTAAAGATATCAGAGACTTTGTGAAAATAATGTATACTTCAAGATGTGATAGATAGAACTAGAATTTATAACTCTGACTCCCAGCCCAGTGTTTCTTCTCATATACTTCTTCTGTCATCCTATAGCAAGTGGATTCAAAGCTCCCGTGGCTGACTCTAAAGTTATTAATAATGTAATAAAATGACATATCTAACATGATATGTTAGATAAATATTGGATACCCTTCAATGACAATCATGTTCTAATTCCTAACACCTGTGAATGTATTATTCTGTTACATGCCAATAAGAATTAAGGTTGTATATGGAATTGATGCTGCTAATTAGCTGACTTTAAGATAAAGAGATAACCCTGGACTATACATATAAACCCAATATTGTTACAAGGATCTTTTAAATGTGGAAAAGAGAGGAAGGAGTTTACAGCCAGAAAGAGATTTAAAGATTCTATTCTGCTAACTTTGAAGACCACAAGCCAAGAAATTAGGAGGCCTCTGGAAGCTGGAAAAGACAAGAAAACAGATTATCCTATAGAGCCTACAGAAAGGAATACAACCCTGTGAGACCCACTTCAGACTTCTGACCTCCAGAATGTAAGATAATGAAAACTGCGTTGTATTAAGCCACTGTTTGTGGTAATATGTTACAACATCAGTAGGAAACTAATATACCTAGTTAAGGAAACAAAGGGTAAACATTTCATTTTTGGACCCTTCAGGCTTACATATACTAATTTCTCTGGGGAACTGCAATAGTTCTATCCTTTTATAGGTGTTACAAGAATAATTATAGATTCTATAAGGTGGCACACACTGTGCAGGTATTACCTCACTCTCCTGGGTCAGAATGGCTTTAAGTACTTAACAAGGACAAAAGTCCAAATTCAGTTATCTACACTTCTCCTACATATGAAACAATAGATGAAGATGAATATTTGTACTTAACGATCTTCATGTACACACACACACACCTCTGCTGTATATTTTCCTGATAATACATATATGTTTAAAAATACATTCCCAATTTAGAGAAAGATAAAGTTCCACTGTAACCAAGTCCAATCCAATAACTACTATTAAGCATTTTTCTTTTCTTCTCTTGGCTCTCCATTTCTCTTTTATCCCTTTCTTTCTATTTACCTATCTATCTAATTTGTTTTTTTTTTTCCCATCAGCCTGATTTATTGTTTTTCTACCAGTCAGGTGATCAGGTGTTCTATTTAAATATTTTCCTTGTATTTTCACTTTCCAAAATCATACATCTAAGCATTTTCCAAAGTCTTCAGAACTATTGTTTAAATACTAAGATTATTGTCTTAATAATAAGCATACCAAGGGGTCATTTATTGTACCCATTTATCCTGTAAATCCCAAGAATGGAGGAAAGGTACATATTTCTACTCCTAAGATGAATAAAAATAACTTACGTTATCATGGCATAACTTACAGAACTTCCCATATGAACACTAATATAATGCTTACTTGGAGAATTGGACTCTAAACTTCCATTAAATTAAGCCATTAAATTAACTTGCTGACACTAATTAGATTCAGAGAAAGCCTACAATAAAAAAATATGCAAATAACCAATATGAATAGAATAGAAAATAAAATGTGAAAATGTCTGTTTTAAAGCAGGATTGTCTTGGAAAAGACCTTATAATTCCCCTTGTACTTGAAAATAAATCTTAAAATTAACAATATAATATAAATACAATACAATAAAATTAAGTTCTTTAAGTCATCTAAGTGTAAGCATTTTCTATGGCAAGCTAATAAATTCCTCTAGAACAGGACCCTAAAAATGTTTTATTCTTGTCATGGCTTTCCTATATATATATATTATAAATTATAAATTGAATGTTTTTATTAGCTCATGAAAGAATTTAAAGAGCAAAACATGCAAATTTGCTTTTGTTTTATGTAATATTTTTTTCAGGGAAGGCTACATAAATTTCCATGTTGCAAAATTTGCTTCAGAGCTAGTATTTTATAGGCATTTGCATAACCACATAAATTCAAATAGATATCACTTAAATTATAATACACAGACAAAACTATGAAAATATTAATAAATGCTGAAAATGTTAACGAATGAAAATATCTCCATTTGATATTATGTCTAATTTTATGCTATCTTGGAAAAATATTCGATTATTACAAATCATTTTAGGTGAATCTATGATACTCTGAATAATTAGTCTATTGATGACACATATGATAATTAAAGACTTTCACCAGCCAATAGGATCCAACAGTACATTAAGAAGATTATTCACCATAACCAAGTAGGATTTATCCCCGGGATGCAAGGCTGGTTCAACACTCATAAAACAATCAATGTGGTTCATCATATCAGCAAGAGAAAAACCAAGAACCATATGATCCTCTCAATAGATGCAGAGAAAGCATTTGACAAAATACAGCATCCATTCCTGATCAAAACTCTTCAGAGTGTAGGGATAGAGGGAACATTCCTCAACATCTTAAAAGCCATCTACGAAAAGCCCGCAGCAAATATCATTCTCAATGGGGAAGCACTGGGGGCCTTTCCCCTAAGATCAGGAACAAGACAGGGATGTCCACTCTCACCACTGCTCTTCAACATAGTACTGGAAGTCCTAGCCTCAGCAATCAGACAACAAAAAGATTTGGCAAAGAAGAAGTCAAACTCTCCCTCTTCACCGATGACATGATACTCTACATAGAAAACCCAAAAGCCTCCACCCCAAGATTGCTAGAACTCATACAGCAATTTGGTAGCGTGGCAGGATACAAAATCAATGCCCAGAAGTCAGTGGCATTTCTATACACTAACAATGAGACTGGAGAAAGAGAAATTAAGGAGTCAATCCCATTTACAATCGCACCCAAAAGCATAAGATACCTAGGAATAAACCTAACCAAGATGTAAAGGATCTGTACCCTAAAAACTATAGAACACTTCTGAAAGAAATTGAGGAAGACACAAAGAGATGGAAAAATCTTCCATGCTCATGGATTGGCAGAATTAATATTGTGAAAATGTCAATGTTACCCAGGGCAATTTACACGTTTAATGCAATCCCTATCAAAATACCATGGACTTTCTTCAGAGAGTTGGAACAAATTATTTTAAGATTTGTGTGGAATCAGAAAAGACCCCGAATAGCCAGGGGAATTTTACAAAAAGAAAACCATATCTGGGGGCATCACAATACCAGATTTCAGGTTGTACTACAAAGCTGTGGTCATCAAGACAGTGTGGTACTGGCACAAAAACAGACACATAGATCAATGGAACAGAATAGAAAATCCAGAAGTGGACCCTCAACTTTATGGTCAACTAATATTTGACAAAGGAGGAAAGACTATCCACTGGAAGAAAGACAGTCTCTTCAATAAATGGTGCTGGGAAAATTGGGCATCCACATGCAGAAGAATGAAAGTAGACCACTCTCTTTCACCATACACAAAGATAAACTCAAAATGGATGAAAGATCTAAATGTGAGACAAGATTCCATCAAAATCCTAGAGGAGAACATAGGCAACACCCTTTTTGAACTCGGCCACAGTAACTTCTTGCAAGATACATCCACGAAGGCAAAAGAAACAAAAGCAAAAATGAACTATTGGGATTTCATCAAGATAAAAAGCTTCTGCACAGCAAAGGATACAGTCAACAAAACTAAAAGACAACCTACAGAATGGGAGAAGATATTTGCAAATTATGTATCAGATAAAGGGCTAGTTTCCAAGATCTATAAAGAACTTATTCAACTCAACAGCAAAGAAACAAACAATCCAATCATGAAATGGGCAAAAGACATGAAGAGAAATGTCACAGAGGAAGACATGGACATGGCCAACAAGCACATGAGAAAACGCTCCACATCACTTGCCATCAGGGAAATACAAATCAAAACCACAATGAGATACCACCTCACATCAGTGAGAATGGGGAAAATTAACAAGGCAGGAAACAACAAATGTTGGAGAGGATGTGGAGCAAGGGGAACCCTCTTGCACTGTTGGTGGGAATGTGAACTGGTGCAGCCACTCTGGAAAACTGTGTGGAGGTTCCTCAAAGAGTTAAAACTAGACCTGCCCTACGACCCAGCAATTGCACTGCTGGGGATTTACCCCAAAGATTCAGATGCAATGAAACGCCGGGACACCTGCACCCGGATGTTTCTAGCAGCAATGTCCACAATAGCCAAACTGTGGAAGGAGCCTCGGTGTCCATCGAAAGATGAATGGAGGGGATCCCTGGGTGGCGCAGCGGTTTGGCGCCTGCCTTTGGCCCAGGGCGCGATCCTGGAGACCCGGAATCGAATCCCACTTCGGGCTCCCGGTGCATGGAGCCTGCTTCTCCCTCTGCCTGTGTCTCTGCCTCTCTCTCTCTCTCTCTCTCTCTCTGTATGACTACATAAAATAATAAATAATAATAAAAAAATTTAGAAAGATGAATGGATAAGAAAATGTGGTTTATGTGTACAATGGAATATTACTCAGCCACTAGAAACGGCAAATACCCACCATTTGCCTCGACGTGGATGGCACTGGAGGGTATTATGCTGAGTGAAATAAGTCAATCGGAGAAGGACAAACATTATATGGTCTCATTCATTTGGGGAATATAAAAAAAAGGGGAAAGGAGAAAAAATACGTGGGAAATATCAGGAAGGGAGACAGAACATAAAGACTCCTAACTCTGGGAAACGAACTAGGGGAGGTGGAACAGGAGGAGGGTGGGGGGTGGGGATGACTGGGTGGTGGGCACTGAGATGGGCACTTGACGGGATGAGCACTGGGTGTTATTCTGTATGTTGGCAAATTAAACACCAATAAAAAATAAATTTATTATTAAAAAAATAAAGACTTTCATCACAAATACATCTTTTATTCACATATATTTGTTTTGTTTCTAAAATAATATTCCAAAAATCTGTTAATTTGAATGAGTTAACAGTGAAAAAATTGATGACTTTTTGTATTTTACAACACTACTGTGAGTTGACGATATTTAAGTATAATTCAAAGTTTATAATATTATTTTTTAAAATTTTTGCGTATAAATGTAACAGATGTGTCTCTAAGCCAAATTTTTATCTTAAGAAACTAGATTTCAGTCAAAATGTTTTTCTACCACAATAAAATATTTTCGCACATTAGATTTCATATTATACACATTTTCAAATAACATTTGTATCAAATAGTGGTAATAAATAGTCAATAGATTGAAAGGATTTACAAAATTTATCTAATCATGTATATGAGGAAGTAAACTCATAAAAATTGAGTGGCTTGCTTAATAGCTGCAGGGTCAACAATGTAAGTTGCTAACTGCTCTTGCGGTATTATTCCCACAAAATGTTAAGCTTACCTGAGTTGAATAAGTGATTACCCAGAAGAATGGACATTTGGAATTTAATTCTGGTACAAACTCTATGTAGATTTTCAGCAACGTCATTAAAATTATCTGAACTCACTGTATACCCAATAAAATGCTGATATGAGACACATAGAATGTATTTTGTGATTAATAGTTACTGTGTAAATATTCTAAACAGTAGAGTAAAAAAAAATTATGTAGGGACACTTGAGTGGCTCAGTGGTGGAGTGTCTGCCTTCAGTTCAGGGCGTGATCCAGGTCCGGGAATTGAGCCCAGATTAGGGCTCCCTGCGAGGAGCCTGCTTCTCCCTCTCTCTATGTCTCTGCTTCTTTCTGTGTCTCTCATGAATAAATAAATAAATCTTTTTTTAAAAAGTATATATAAATAGAAGTAATCAAGAGTAACAGGTAGAATAGACAATTAACTTAGAGAAACATTTAAAAATATTGAAGTATTAATCTCAAAAAAAAGTTTTGAAGTCCAAACTCTTTGACCTCTGAGAGCTACAGAACCATCAAGAGGATACAACATCTATACGTTATGAACTGCCCAGAACATTGAAAGTAATGGGTCATTATCTAGATCATATATTAGGATAACTCTCATACCAAAATCAAACAATGATAAAATTTAAAAAATGTAAATACAGACTAATTTTACCCACAAACATGTAGGAATTTGTAATTCTTAAATATTTAATTTTTTAAGGATTTTATTTATTTGACAGAAAGAGAAAGAGTGAGCACAAGCAGGGGGAATGGCAGAGGGAGAGGAAGAAACAGACTCCCCCAAATGCAGGAAACTTGCCACTGAGCAGGGAGACCCATGTGGGGCTGATCATGACCTGAGCCACCTAGGCACTCCTAAATGTGTATTTAAATAATAATTCATTGCTAACTAGGAACCTGTCCAGAAATACAAGGATGGTTTAACATTAGAAAAATATTAATTTAATCTAGACTATAAACTAATTGAAGAAATAAAATGGAAGTGGTAATCCTGCTTACAAGGCATCTGATAACCTCCCAAAATTATAAAAGCTATTAGAAAGGCTGAAAAAGAAAAATAAATTTCATTTATTAGTAAATATAATTATTGGGGAAATACTAGAAATAGCATTATGTAAGATAATAGTGAAACAATTTCCTATAATCAAATAAGAGGGAGAAGCTGTACCAAGTGCAGTGTACTCATTACATGAAGTGAATGGATCTGAGTGGCACAAAGGATAGAGTATAGTGTATGCCAGGATGTACTTCTCAGATGCCACCTTCTAGGATCAAGGCACTAAGTCCCCAGGGGCCAGGAGTATTGTCAGGCTGCTTTCCCAACAATTGCCTTTAGCCAAGGTGGCTGCTTCACCCAAGGTTATGCTCTATTTGAGGGTATTTTGTTTCCAATGATGAGCAGATATGAGAATTACAAAAACCTAGTTCTTTACTATCAGTTGGGTACATCTCAGGAAGGGCCAGATTAAATTCAGTATTTTCTGTGGGATTAGTAAGGCATATGTTGTAACTACATATTGGTTCAAATTCTTCCTCTGCCTAATCATTAATCATGCATCCACCATCCTTTTATAAGATTTGTTCCTGAGACTATTGACCAATAATCTGTCTATCTGCAATGATTTGTGTCAGAATCTTTTTCTTATAAAAAAGAAAACTAGCCTACAACAGAGTATAAATTGGTTAAATCTGTTTTTCGAGGGCAAGTAATAGTATTAAAAGGTAAATACATTCATCCATGATCTGGCAATATTACTTTTATGAATGGAACTACTCTTAAATGTACACAAAGATATAAAAACACATATACTTACTAAAACATTAAGTTTAACACTTTAAAACAGAAATCCTTAATGACTAGCAATAAAGGAAGATATAAATAATGGTATGCTACATTATAGAATGCTGGTATAGTAACCATTAGAAACTGAAGTTTACCTATATTTACTGACACATCTTCATTGAAAAGAAATTTCAGAGTAATGCACATAAAATACTACATTAATTTCTGAAAGACAAAATTAGAGAGACTCTTTGGTAATTATTCTGAACCTTTTTTTCCTCAATCAAATCTTGGTAATTAGTACATACCCTAATTCTCAGAAGACTTTTTATGTAGAGAAATAAGGAATAGTTTAAGGAGAAATCTTTAAAATAAAACAGAACAATTCAGGCTTTGATTTTTTAAAACTGTTTCATTATTAAACCTTTCAAAAGTTGAATTCAAACTAGTAGCATAGCCCCACAGTTGGAGGAGCTGGTCAAGTTTGGACAAGAAATGATTGTGCTATCAGTTCACTGGCCAGGAAAAATTAGTTATATGGCTATGGATCAGGCTATTTGATTCTAAATAGCTTTACTTATTATATATTTAACTTAAACATATTATCATATTTCTAATATTAATTACTTGATAATTTCAAGCATAATAAAAGTACATTTTTAAAAATTCATTTTCAAAGAAATATTGAAGGGCTTTAGGTTACATCAATAATGTGATACTGAATGCAGTAATTATGATCTACTCTTGTACTTGAAATTTCATGGTTTTGTTTATTAGAATATATTACGGAATAAATTAATAGTTTAAAAATTGTCCAAAACAAACCTCTCAATGTGTCAGCTTATTAAATGTTTTCTTCTGCTGATTATTAAACAGGACTGAAATGTCATTGTAGTTACAATTTTTTCTATCTGATATAAGTGACGTTTGACAAGTTCTACATTTTTCAAGTTATTTACAAACTATTATATTAAGCTGTATGTAAACATTATTTACAAATTCACAGAAATGTTTAAGCTCTTTTTGTCTCCCAGAAAAAAAATCATATTGTGTGTTTCTTAAAAACTCTATTTGCTGCTTTACTATTTTCACAAGTAATAAGGTTAGAATTATTTGCTTGATAAATGAATACAGTTTCTATTAGGGTCAGGATAAGCAATGTATCAATAAAACATTTTAAATTTATTGTTTTTAAATTTTTATTCCTACCCAGTACTGGAGCTTGGTTAATACAAAAGTTGACAAGGTCTAATTAAAAATTTTAAACAATAACAAAATCAAATAAATAATAAAAGACTACCACAAAACTGAAATAAAGAAATCCCAAAAAACCACTATAACTTAATGATTAAATATAATAGTAGATACATATAAGTTGCTACAAGAAAATTTGTGGGAGTTAAATAGAAAAGATATGGAGTGGCAGAAAATGCATGTTTCCCAGGGTAAGATTAATTCCTTTATAGCCTCAGCTTTTTTAAAGCATGTAATTCATTTAATTCTTAAGATTTTTAAAAATCAACCATAGCCAAATATATATTCTGCTTTATCACAATTTTTTATAAAATAACAAACACTAAAAGTTTATTTCTTAACGATACTTAACAATAGTTTCATTTAAAACAATTATGGGATGCCTGGGTGGGTGAGCGGTTGAGCATCTGCCTTTGGCTCAGGACATGATCCCAGGATCCAGGATCCATTCCTGCATTGGGCTTCCTGCAGGGACCTTGCTTCTCCCTCTGCCTATGTCTCTGCCTCTCTCTGTGTGTCTCTAGTGAATAAACAAATAAAATCTAAAATAAATAAATAAATAAATAAATAAATAAATAAATAAATAAATAAATAAATAAAATATATTTGCAGTGCCAAATAGCAAATACATTGTAGGAAGTTCAACACAAATAACTGTTGACTTTTCCACCTAGTGACTCAAAAGAAATCAACATTATGGTGGCCTTCAGCTCCTTAAAATGATCCAAATGTAATATGTCAGATTTCTGATCTGAACATGAGAATATCATTCCAAATAAACAAATACCCAAATAAATAAGTTATTATATTGGATGATTAAAAATATTATAGATAGAGTTGAATTTATCTAAATAATGCCATCTTATCAAACATTCCCTTTATGTCTACATGAGGAATCAGTTCTATCGTAAGTAAGGAAAAGAAGCGAGATGTAAGGAAAAGTTTGGTTTTAGAATTACTTATAGCTTGATTTGAACCAGAGCTAAGATATGTGTCATTGGATAAATGAGTAACCTTCTGAGCCATACTTCAGAGTATTGTTTTTCTGAATGAGTTGTATAAGACGAGGCAAAACTTTACCTGAGTGCCATGCTCCTGGAAAATATAGTGGGTTAAGAAAGATTGTCTACACTTGTTTATACTCCCTCTCTTCTTATTTATTCATCTATCCTGTAGAATAATATCACCCGTCAGGTTCTTGAAAGTGCTTTAAAAAAAGAAAGAAGAAGAAAGAAAGGAAAGAAAGAAAGAGAAAGAAGAAAGAAAGAAAGAAAGAAAGAAAGAAAGAAAGAAAGAAAGAAAGAAAAAGAAAAGAAAGAAAGAGGGATCCCTGGGTGGCTCAGTGGTTTAGCGCGTGCCTTTGGCCCAGGGCGCGATCCTGGAGTCCCTGGATCGAGTCCCATGTCAGGCTCCGGGCATGGAGCCTGCCTCTCCCTCCTCCTGTGTCTCTGCCTCTCTCTCTCTCTCTCTCTCTCTCTCTCTATCATAAATAAATAAAATCTTTAAAAAAAAAAAAAGGAAAGAAAGAAAGAAAGAGCTTTCATCAAGGAAATAACAGTGTCCTAATTAGCTCTAATGGGTCCTTTAAAATCATTGGTTTTTTTTTGTTTGTTTGTTTCTGTTTATTATTTTAAGGAAATTTCATCTCCTTTTCTCTATTAAAGATATTTCTTATTTCCCCCATCCCTCTGCCTTTATTATTTTTCCTAAATCCAAAAAACCATCAAGTAACTCTCAAGGTAAAATTTTAGTGTTCCAAAGAGTCTGTACCTACATCAGGAAAAAATAAACAAAAGATATTCTAAAATCATAAAGGTACAAAGGTGAAAAACATATAAACACTCCTCAAAATGAAAATGTCTGATGTACTATACTGAAGACAAAAGTGAGAAAAGATAGGGAATGTTTTGGTAGAAGAGGTTTTATGCTAGACAATTATAGTCAATTATAATATTTATTCAAGATTATTATTTTCTCTTACTTCCCATGCCATACTCCCCTGTAGAAAGAGTACATTTTTCTTTTGACTTTTGGCTTGGCCACATGACTTCCTTTCACCAATGAAAAATGACCTAACCTGATGTATGAATCATCCAAGCAGAAATTTTACTTGTGCTTTTATGGTTTGTCTCTGCCCACTTTTTTAGGGGATGGTGTCTCTGTCCATTAACTTTTACTCTTCACCATGTGAACATGCATACCTGATGGTGCCTACTCCATCATTTTTCTCACTGTTTATAAGATTATGAGGTAGGCATTATTACTAAGCCAGTTTTCAAGTTTGGTTTACAAGTCATAAATCTGAAACATAGTAGTTATAATTGCTTAAACAAGAAAAACAAATATATAAGCTAATAGGAATAACAATATTCGTAAAATAATGCAAAAATCATAAAAACAGGAAAAGAATATCATTCTCTCTTGATAAACTATATGGCATATGGTGAAGATTATTGTGAATATCTATTATTGATGTAATTATTAGAATACATTAAACTAAAACAACTGAAAATATAAGAAAGTAAAATATAAGAAGTAAATTATAGAAATGCAATATTTGTGGGAGACTCTAAAGTAGTTTTACTGTATAACAGAGAAAAATAAATTAATATATTTAGTAAGTATGTTTAGTACAGTATAGACTCAAAGAGTCTTGCTCAATGGTTGAGCATCTGCCTTTGTCTCGGGGCATGATCCTGGAGTCCCAGGATCGAGTCCCACATTGGGCTTCCTGCATGGAGCCTGCTTCTCCCTCTGCCTATGTCTCTGCCTCTCTCTCTCTCTCTCTCTCTGTGTCTCTCATGAATAAATAAATAAATAAATTATTTTTTAAAAAGAAATATATCATAATATAGATCACATTCTCAACAAAATATTATGACATTAGAAATGAATAATCAGGGCAGCCCGGGGTGGCTCAGCAGTTTAGTGCCGCCTTCAGCCCAGGGCGTAATCCTGGAAACCTGGGTTGGAGTCCCACATGGGCCTCTCTGCATGAAGCCTGCTTCTTTCTCTGCCTGTGTCTTTGCCTCTCTCTCTCTCTCTCTCTGTGTGTGTGTCTCATGAATAAATAAATAAAATCTTAAAAAAAAGAAATAATCAAACGCCAATATTTAATCCCCAACACTTTAGCATCTGTAAAATAGCAATGTTTAAATAAGAGATGTTTAAATAAGTCCAATTATATATAATTTTTAAATAACAACATTTAGATTCTGACCTATATGCTTATTTGATACATATTAACACAGTAAAAAGTACATGTACAACTGAATACAAATTAACATATATGATATATCATACATAACATATATGATATATATGCAATAATATGTATCTGTATGTAATCTATATGGCTATATATGTGCATATACATGCATACACAGACTTAGACACATGTACATGTGTGTATGTATTATGTGTGTATATATAATTGTGGATATAGATATAGATGATATAGATATAAATTCGTCCAGTTTGTTTTGTCCAATTTAGGGATCATCTCACTTCAGTCAAATATTTCCTTGGAGTCTTAGCTGTGGATACCGCTGATTATGATTACTTTGAAGGCAGGCAAACTTCCTTTTGAATAAAATAGGCAAACATTATAATAAATATATACTTCTAAATCCTACATATTAAAATTACACGATATAGCATTGCATATATTAAGTTAAAAAATAAAATACTTTGAAAGCATTCAATTTACAAATTTTGACAACTAAAACAAAACCAACATAAAGAAAGAATAAAAAACATCAGTGAACTGAAACTGGAGATTTTAAGAATTGATAAGAAGCTTCAGGATTGTTGTTTGAGAATAATAATAAGTATTACCTATTACCTGGTCTGGAAATTTTAATTGAATAAGAACAAAAACCAGGAAATAAATGTAACTAGATTTTTTACAAGTGTGGTGTAGGTTAAAAACATAAGAAATGGAGCTACAATAAATTATACAACAAATCTGACAATTCATTTGAAGTAAATTATCGTAAAGTACATGAATGAACACAATTTATTCATTATGTAATAAAACCTTAAATAGACCAACAACTTTTTTTTTTTTTTTTTTTAGACCAACAACTTTGATGAATATTTCTAAATTAGCAAGGAATTACATCCACCAAGTTTCTGGGACCAAATAATTTCATAGGAGAGTTATTTGATGCTTTTATGAAATAGCTAATCCTCGTTTCATATAAACTATTCTGAAGCATAGAAGATGTAATCAACTCAGTTCATTTTGTGAAGGTAGCATATCCTTTATACTTAAACATTAGAACACAAAAAAGAAATCATAAAAGACAAATAATAATTAAGAAGATGGAAGAAAACATAAATAGGAACTCCCAAACTAGGCCATCTAATAATGAATTTCAATTAAATAGTTTTTATCTTTATAGTATAAGACAGTTAATTAAATCTAACATATCTGATACTCCATTGGGTCCCATGAAAATGTGTATTTTATAATATACTAAAAATGATCAATAAAATTGAGCAAACACTGCTATTATAAATTCTTAGAAGAAATAAGAACTCTTAGAGAAAAGAAAATATCTTAAAAGGTACTTATCCAACATAGCAGAATATATATTCTTCTCAAGTGCACAGGGAACACTTACTAATATGGATGGCATTCTAAAAAATGTATTATTTGGGAAGTTCATTCAGTAGGAAAACAAAAATACAAAATATTAATTTCTATAAATAACAGCCAATTGTCTATTAAGAGGATCATATAGTTCTTTTCTTTTACTAATGTGATGTATCACATTGATTGATTTGCAAATATTGAACCACATTTGCAGCCCAGTAATAAATCCCACTTGATAGTAGTGAATGATTTTTTTAATGTTCTGTTGGATTTAATTTGTTAATATTTTATTGAGAATTTTTTTTTTATTGAGAATTTTTACATCCATGTTCATCAGTGATACTGGCCTGTAATTTTCTTCTTTAGTGGGGACTTTGTCTGATTTTGGAATCAAGGTAATTCTGGCCTCATAGAAAGAATTTAGAAGTTTTGCTTCCATTCTATCTTTGAAAAAGTTGAGAAGGTTAGGTATTAACTCTTCTTTAAATGTTTGACAGAATTCATCTGGGAAGCCATCTGGCCCTGGACTTTTGTTTATTGGGAGATTTTTAATTACTGATTCAATTTCTTTGCTGGTTATCACTCTATATTCAAAATCTACAAAGATTTTATCAGATTCAACACCCAAAAAACAAAATATCCAGTTAAGAAATGGGCAGAAGACATGAATAATTTCTCCAAAGAAGACATACAGATGGCAAACAGACACATGAAAAGATGCTCAAAATCATTCATCATCAGAGAAATACAAATAAAAACTGCAATGAGATGTGGCTTCACACCTATCATAACAATTAAAATTAACACAGAAAACAACAGATGTTGGTAAGGATGTGGAGAGAGGGGAACCCTCTTACACTGTTGATGGGCATGCAAACTGGTGCAGCCACTCTAGAAAACAGTATGGACATTCTTCAGAAAGTTAAAAACAGAGCTGCCCTACAACCCAGAAATTGCACTACTAGATATTTACCCAAAGGATACAAAAATACAGATTCGAAGGGGTACCTGCACCCTGATGTTTATAGCAGCATTATCAACAATAGCCAAACTATGGAAAGAGCCCAAATGTCCATCGATAGATGAATGGATGAAGAAGAGATGGTATATATGTATATGACGGAATATTAGCCATGAAAAATAATGAACTCTTGCCAGTTGCAATGACATGGATGGAGCTAAAGTGTATTACCCTAAGCAAAATAAGTAGGTCAGAGAAAGACAAATACCGTATGATTTCACTCATAAGAAACAAAACAGATGAACATGGTGGGGGTGAGGAGAGAAGCAAAATATAGAAGAGACTCTTAACCATAAAGAACAAACAAAAGGTTGCTGGAGGGGAGGTGGTGGGGGATGGGCTAGATGGGTGACGAGCATTGAGTATTTATGTAAGTGATGAATCATTAACTTCTACTCCTGAAATTAACAGTACACTATATATTAGCTAACTAGAATTTAAATAAAAACTTGAAACAAAAAAACATGGAAATAAATTTAAAATAAAAAGAATATCCAGTTAATGTTTGTCTGTTTGGAGATTATTTTTTCTTGTTCATTATGAAGAACCTTTTCCAATAAAATCCTTCAAGGTAAAAAAAAATCAATTGTACATAAAATAATTGTATTCCTTCTGTGAGATACTTCAGATCAGAATTGACTGGTTTTAATTGCTTTACTACACAGGTTTTGCCTGATGCGAAAGATACAGGGTGCACTATAAGGCCAGAGGAAATTTTGGCAATTGAAACAATTCAATCATGTCATCTTTTCCATTGAACCTAACATTTTGAGAGACAAGCTGAAAATTGGTAAAGATGAAAAATATGCAGCTGGAATGAGATTTGATACAGCTTAGGCATGTTTTCCATTGCCTATGTGTGTTTCTATCCAAAAATTTCAATAATAAGAAAGAACAATATTCCTAAGTAATATTTTGAATATTTCTTGGTGATGATGTGGGAAGAAGCACCAAACTGAAGTAAAGAGAGGCAAGCAGTGGAAATAGATCATTGACTAAACTGTCACTTATGGAAACTACTGGCAGGAAAAGATAGGAAGTTACTTTAACAAGTAAATCATATAAATACCACTGTCTTCATCTTTTTAAATTTTTTTTTATTTTTTTTGTCTTCATCTTAAATAAATAGATAAAAGCCTTTTTTTCTCAAACCATTCTTACTTTCCATCTTCTCATTCCTTGATATTTTGCTCTTGACATCTTTAAAATCATAATAAACAGGAGAAAATATGTAAATCCTCCAATGGCAAGGAAACTAAACATTGCCTTTAACCATTAATAAAATACATAATAATATCACGTTTTGAGTCTTTAAAATATGCCAGCACTAAGTTGGATGCTTTCCATATATTATCCTATTCAATTTCATAAACAATTCTTGGTAGTAATATTAGCATCCCAATTTTATCAAGGAAGTCATTTTCAGAGGCCCACTAGCAGTAATCCTGTATTGCTCCCTCTCCCTCACTCTAATTGTCTCAAAACACTAATTGTTTCCTGGCTTGTAGGCTACACCTTTGCATGTCTG
This sequence comes from Vulpes lagopus, assembly GCF_018345385.1. Classification (NCBI taxonomy): domain Eukaryota; kingdom Metazoa; phylum Chordata; class Mammalia; order Carnivora; family Canidae; genus Vulpes; species Vulpes lagopus. Next base: position 48,271,868 of record NC_054829.1, on the reverse strand, counting down.
GGACAGAGCAATAAAGAACTCCATATACTGATTATTAGTTCATGATCTATATTTTGAGATATTTGGAATGAAAACTCCTAGGCTGGCTTGCTCAGATATGGAAGTGGAAAAATCCCCTGTTGTCAAGGTGGTGAGCATCATTCCTTCCAGTCTACCATTTAGGCTTTTGGAAAGAACTAGACTAACGAACTCCCTAGGTGCTTCATACCACCTCAATTGCTCTATCTACCTGATATTGCATTAGGAATTATGGAAAGGGAGAAACATCTTAGTTTGGCTCTGACCCAGAAAATTTGTTCAGTGTTTTTCCTATTTTTCCTCAGGTATTTCCCTATATAAAGAGCATCTGAATATGCGAGTAATGTACTTCTGGGTTTATTTACCCAAATTTTGGCATTCTCTCACTGTTACACTTTTAAGGTAGAACACAAAGACAATAGGTCATATCACTAACAGTTATATAGAATTTGTCTTTTCATTGGACTGTATCTCTTACAAATAGGGATGATACTCAACACATTTAATAATTATATAGGAAAAGCACCAACCAATCAAATCATATACTACAGTGGGGTCCTGGATACGTTTAGGTGTGCTAGAAAATCCCCCTGGATAGTAGCATGCTCCTCAAAGCCTCCAGCAAGGAGTCATAGTGAGCATTTAGCACAAGGAAGGGGCTTTCAGGAACTGGGGACAGGAGCTTTGCACCAATCAATAGGAAATCATTTCAGTAATTAAAAGCTGACATAGAAGATCAGCGCTGCCTTGAAACTAAAAGTTCTCTTGATTTACGAAACCGATTTTCTCTAAATTTCCTACATAAGGATTATTTTATTATTTTGTAATCTTAAAAATAGAAAAGGACACAGAAATTTCATTTAAATAATTAGGTTTGTAGCTTTAACAAGTTAATGTCAACCAATCTCTTTTCATGATTGCATATAGAAAATGTATTTGTTTCAAGTCAGCATGCTATCAATTACAGGTGTCTAGAACAAATGGTTAACATAAAATTAAGAGAAATACATGTGAATAGAATTTCAGGTGTGGTCTGTGTAAGAAACCATGTTTATATTGCTCTGAGGACAACTGGAAATAATCCCTCAAGTTTAGAAAACTCAGCTGATACTTCACTCTGCCTCACCTCATGGTTATGTTAAGGTTAATTCTATTTTTGGAGTGTGTTTGTTTTATGCACTTTTAAAATTATTCACATTTTTCAATATAAAGTAGGTAAAGAACTAAAGTACATTTTATTGTTAAATAAGTGGCTACACAAATATTCTACTTGAGGATAACTAAACTACTTATCATTAGATTTAAATATAATGCACAGAAGATTTAAGAACTTTTATTATACATACTACATGGTTTCATTCTTTACATTGTGAATTAAACAATTGTATTGTCTCAAAGATAATTAAATATAATGGTGCTGTAGCCCTCATGAAGTGTAAAATGTAGGAACAATAACATTTTTAAAAAGAAAAAATAATACATAAAAGGTAAAATAAAATCTAACTTAATTACTTAAAGAAAAACAAATACTCCAGGTGTTTGGGGAGGGAGATAAAACTATATATGATTTAATTCAACCTCAGTAGGGATATGCCTAGAAGAACTCCGTTCTACTCTGAAATAGCAAAGGATTAAACGTCAGTAGATATAAAGTTACCATTTACAAAAAATCTAAAGTGAATTTGAGTTTCAAAAGTATTCAGATTAGTACGATTGGGATGCTGCCATGAGACTGTTGTGACACTGCCCCTTCAAGTTTTCCAATAATTTACTGCATCTTAATTTATAGCAGCTTACTGCTGAAGAGATATTTCCTATAATCATTTTTTAATCTATGCTTTTGAAAACTATTACATTATTTATGGGATGGCTGCAATGGAATTAAATTATTTAATTAAATCTTTTAATTGCTTGGAGTTGATCCTACAGTTAAAAAGTAGTAGGGTATGATTAATAATTAAATTAATAGCATCATAATTGTTTTTATGTTTGTGAGTTCCCAAAGTACGAACACTTTTGAAGATATAATGTAAGTTAAAACTTTATGCACTAACATTTTCAGGAGGAAAAGCAAGAAGATCTAAGTCTAGAGTTTGTGGGGTATCTTGTAGTTGACTATTTTCAGAATCTTGCTATATTTAGTCCAGATTAGTTTTATATTTGCAATATTGATCATATCAATTAATATCAAGTTACTATAAAATAATTGATGGATTAACAAGTTTGGGAGACAAATTTTAAATGAGATATTATAATGAGTAATGCAAAGGATAGTGTATTCTTTGATGTATTCTATGAATATTCAGTTAATATAATTTTTCAAAAAGATATTTTTCTAACAAATGATTAAAATTTCCTCAGTCATTAAAATGCTTATTAAATGGCAGTGAAAAATTCTTAGTAACTTTATTTTATTTTTATTTTTTTTTTAATTTTTATTTATTTATGATAGTCACACAGAGAGAGAGAGAAAAGCAGAGGGAGAAGCAAGCTCCATGCACTGGGAGCCCGACGTGGGATTCGATCCCAGTTCTCCAGGATCGCGCCCTGGGCCAAAGGTAGGCGCTAAACCGCTGCGCCACCCAGGGATCGCTTAGTAACTTTATTTTACAACATTTTTCTTATCTTCTAAATATAAACTAATTTTTATTTTTTTAAAATTGTATCCTTTGAAAAGTTTCTACAAGATGAATGTAAGATACAAATATTAACTTCTACAACATTCCAACTTTACATAAACTTTTTTCATACTATGAGAGCTATTAATTATATGAGTTTATTTCTCACCACTATAAACCAAGGACTCAGGACATTTCAACATACATGTGGACACTCCTGAAGTATTCCTTGAAAAATTAATAAAAACACAATATAATTCCTCATCTATGTACATATACTCTAAGTTTGGAAGCATTTGAAAAACATTGTGACCTACAAAATATTGAGAACCTTTTATAAATTGCATTTTATCATTCTTCATAAAATAAAAATCAGATAGTCTCACAAATTATGTAAAATATAAAGAGAAGTAAATATTTCTTAAATATCCATATATATATACACAATTTATTAGTATTTTGAGTTGGAATATTCAAATGTTTCTATTATAATGCCTCTGACATTTCTCCTTATATGCAAAATAGATATTATTAAGTGCTTTGTTCCGAATTAGCTAATTTTTTTTTGCTATACTTTTTAAATAGGGCAATGGAATGGAAGGACATTAATGTCCATTTCTTTTTTTTAATATTTTATTTATTTATTCATGAAAAACACACAGAGAGAGAGAGAGAGAGAGAGGTAGAGATACAGGCAGAAGGAGAAGCAGGCTCCCCACAGGGAGCTCAATGCAAGACTGGATCCCAGGTCTCTAGGATCACACAATGGGCTGGAGGCAGGTGCTAAACGGCTGAGCCACCCAGGCTGCCCGTCCATTTCTAATATTACTGTGAAATAATGTCCTGAAAGTGAGTTCAAACCTAGGCTTTTTTTCCTAAATAAAAATCACACATTCTCTAAATGGGCAGGGGTCAAAAAAAAGAGAATATAGAAAAGCAAAAAGGTAAGTAGTTCCTGAAATACTGATTTCTTTTTTTCTTTATTTATTTATGATAGAGAGAGAGAGGCAGAGACATAGACAGAGGGAGAAGCAGGCTCCATGCACCGGGAGCCCAATGTGGGATTCGATCCCGAGTCTCGAGGATCGCGCCCTGGGCCAAAGGCAGGCGCTAAACCCCTGCGCCACCCAGGGATCCCCTGAAATACTGATTTCTTGATGTTTTGTCAGTTTTGAGAACCTAGAGCCTTGAGTTCTAGAGTATACTCAAGAAATAGACATAAGGTGAGGAGTTAAAAATGAGACCATCATTTAAACCCAGGACACCAGAAAGAACTACATATTCAGTAAAGGGTGCATTTTTTTCCAATGGAAAAAATATTAAGGAAAAATTACTGGAATTTGAGTGGAAAAACTAAAGCATCTCCTTTCATAATCTACAGCCAGAAATTGGTCCTTATGTGGCTCTTACTACCTGCAGGTTCGAGACACTAGAAGCTAGGAAATTAACAACACATATCCTGGCTCAGTAGGACCAGAAAATACTAGGCAAGAGGGAAAAGAGAAAATGCAAAAGCAAATATTCTAAAACAACAAATGTAAAATTAAGTTATCTATTAGTAGTTTCATTGTTTTTATGTCATGGATTTCATTTGATGTTCAATTGATGACAACTTTTAAGCTTTTACTCCTTCCTCCTTTCCTCTGTCCCACATCTGGGCAGGTACATAAGAAGGCCTGGGCGCTCTCTCCTTTAAAACTGGCAAGTTCAAGTCACAGGTGAGATCTCTCACCCCTGTCCCACATCCTAACTGGCATAAGAACCTCAAGCCAAAAGCATTTATTTCTCTCTCAAGCCATTTTTTAACTTGTTTAGGGAGCTACCCTATTCTCCCCAGAAAGCCTCATTATGTTACTAATAAACATTTTCATAATTTTTTGAGGTATGTGTCTGTGTGTGATCATTAGTCTCAACAAACGTAGGTAGAGTTCAATTCTGAGGTTATAATTAAAGAAAACAAACCAAATATGGGTTTTCACTGACCCACTCTGTCTCTTGGTGAACAAATGACTAATTTACAAATTGCCTTGATATTGTTATTAAAGTTATTGTTACCAGTCTATACTTTGTTATAACCATCTTCCTTTGTGAAACTAAAATATTTTACATTTTCCAGACTTTAAGGGCCTTCCTATTCTACATGATAACTTAAAGATGACCAAAAATTCATTCCTAAAATACCACCACACATTTTCCTAGTATGCTCATAGGTAACAAATTTAAGACATGTGAGTTGCACTCAGATCAGCTAGAAGCTCTCCTCTAACTTCTTACCTAGAAGGTATCTTTATCTTATCATAGGTGCTCATGGGCTCTAAAACTCTGAAGGTTATATAAGTAGCCATTAACAGCAATGTCTTTATAGTACAGTTAGCTTTTTAAGTTGCTTTATCATTGGTTGTGTAAATTTGAACACTTCTTATCCTCTTGATCTTAACTATAAAATTGATGCTTAATGTATGTCTTACAGGAATATCTTACAAATTATTCTTTAAAGTTTCTGGAAACACTGACATTAACATAGCAATAATAAAAACCAAACCAAACTTACCCCCAACTAGTTTAAATCAACCTCCTGCATTTACAGCTGACAAGAGATAGACCTACTATTAAGCATAAATTTTATTTAGTTTTAATCTCTCTTGTCCTACATGAGATGCCTAACATTCACTCAAAAATTAAAAGGCAAACAGAAAAATCAACAAAGACAAAATAATAGAACTAGAATCAGAAGATACTCAAAAATAGGAATCATCAGATAAGAACTTAGTAATATTAGTGATTAACATGTTAATGAATCTACTGGAAAAGGGAAATAAACAGATAAATAATTTCAGAAGAGAGATATAAACTATAAGAGTCCAAAGGAAGTGCTAAAAATATGACCAGAGAGATGAATAACTTTTTGAACATACTTATCAGTAGACTTACTACAAAAATAAAAGAATCAATAAGCTTGAGAATAGATGAATAGATATTACCCAAAGTGAAACACAAACAAGAGGAGTGAAAAGAAAAATAGAAAAGAGATCCCAAGAACTGTTGGGACAATATCATCTGGTCAATATATCAGAATCCCAAAAGGAGAAGAAGAAAAAACAGAGCAGAAGAAATACTTGACTATATAATAGCTGGGAATTTCATGAAAATAATGAAATGATAGAAGATCACAAATCCAGGAAATACAGAGAATCTAAGTAGTTTAAATGAAATACACACACACACACACACACACACACACATGCTTAGGTACATCATATTTGAACTGTTTTTTTTTTTTTTTAAGATAAAGGGAAAATTGTTAAAGCAGAGAAAAAAGACATATTCTACCCAGTGAGGAAAACAGAAGTCAAAGCAAACTTTTCTTCAGAAACAATGAAGCAATATCATTAAAGTACTGAGGATACCTGTGTTTAGGATAGGTGCTGAATTGAAGATTTAATTTAGGATTAAAATCTAACCCTTGATTTTCATCTGTCCCTGCCAGACAGTGCTTCCGAAGGAGTCTTATCTCTCTCCTAGAGTCAGAATGAGGTTGCTAATTTTTCAGTGGTAACTAACCTTTCTTTGGGGACTTGAGAGTTCTCTGTTGTCCTGATCCAACCTCAGTTTATGCAGGATATGTGAGCCTAGGTCTCAATGCTGGAGATTTCTTAACATTCCTGTATTTTTTTTTCCTTGGTAGCCAAATTCTACCTTTTATCTGTAGTGGTCATTGTGTGGAAGAGTGCCCTGCTCTGCCCACTGAGGAAAGAAATTTCTAATCGTACTAGATTAGAAACCTGGGTTTGGGAATGTTTCTAGTCCCTCCTATAGAAATAGTGGTTTTTTTTTTTTTTTTTTTTGTATTTTCTGTTCTTCCCACAGAAACAAGTTTTACCTGTGTCTCGAAGTTGAGGCAGGCTGTTCACTTTTAGACTTAAGGCTTTTGACAGAAGCCCTGTTGGGGCTTTGTGCCCTTTTTTTTTTTTTTTTTTTTTTTTTTTTTTACAGCAGCAGCCATCTCTCCCTCCTGCACGGACAAAGGGAGTTTTCTTCATATATTCCTTAAATATTGTTTTTCATGATAATTGAGTGGAAGATCTGAGGAAACTAACCTGTGAATGGGTGCAAACACCCTTTATGTCTGCATTTCCCAGAAATTCTATGCCATCACAGTAGCCCACAGTTGTCCTTTAGCAATTCATTAAAAATTTTGTTGATTTCTACTTTCCCTGTGTTATTGTAGTCCTGCAGTAATGACTGCCCTCTAGCCACTACATGCCATTAATACTTTTCTACTTGTGACAATCAAAACGTTTCCAGATATTGCCAAATATCCCCTTAAAGGGAAAATCACCTTGGTTGAGAACCACTGCTCTAGGCAAATCAATATGAACAAGGTCTCATTCCTCCTCTCAACTTGTTTATGGCCCATCTACCCTAAAAATAGGCATTTGACAGTGTTAGCCATTACACGAGCTATTATGAGGAGTCAAGAAGACTTCCTTATTCTAAATCAGTATCCAAATTTCACCCTCAGTAAGTCATTCTTCAGGATTCCATAGCCTTTTCTGTCTTTAAGAGATCCCTGGTAGTATAACAAAACCCCTAAAACTCACTATCAGGTATTACATCTTCTATATATACCATAAGAAAATATGGGGGCTGGCATAGCAAGTCATTCCTACAAAAATGTTTTGATTCACTATTCCGACAAATATTAAGTGAGTAGTATTTATCAGCCACTGTGCTACATGAACTGTGGATACAGAGTTGAGAGTAGAGGCACAGCACCTGGTCTTGTTGAATTTTCTATCTAGTTGGGAAGTAATCGGAAACACACTAAAAAAGTAATTTCATGATGTTTGTAAATGGAGTTGAATCATGTACATATGTTTAATTCAAGCAATTATACACTCTGTTGCAGTAGGGAGTAGAAAGTTTTTATTTATTTTCAGTTTCTGATGGCCCTTTGTAGCATATCATTTTGCCACATGGAGTGCAATTCTGATGTCTAAAAATACATATTTTTAACTCGCATGGCACCTAAATACAAGGCAATTGCTTCACATAAGGCATATTAGAAGTAACAGTAACCTGGTCCGATCTTGTAAGAATTGGGTCACTTGGCCCTTTTGAGGCACAAAATACTCTTCTCCAGTATTACATTTTCCTAAGGAGTTTCAAAGCATAAATTTTCTCTTAAAAGATGATTCTATAAACAAATCCCACAGAAATGTATAATAATTATTTTATCAGTGTACGTACAGAAAAGTATAGTGTTTCATGAGGTCATAAAGAACATAATCTAACCAAGGGACTTAAGTGAGATAAAAGAAAAAGCCTTAAGAAATGATACTTAAATGGAAACTTGCTTAATAAGTGGGACTAAGTCAAGCAAAATAAGATGTAGTTATATGTGGACAAGGAAGCAGGGAATTGGGCTGTCAGAATAGAACAATGATGCTTCTGAGAGTGGGAAAGAAGAAACAGGTACGTTGAGGAAGCATAGAAGAATGCCATTCTGTGTGGCAGAAATACAGTAGGAAGGACAGTGACTGGAGATAGAAGTTAGGGTCTATTTTCCTGGCTCTGTATCTCTTATTAATAATTTTGAATTTCATCTTATAAATAGTTAGGAGCATGACAAATTTTAACCAGGCATTTCTGCATTCAGCTGTATATTTGCAGTTATTCCAGGTAAGAGATATGATGGTGACTTGGTAAAGGATGCCATAAGGGGACATCAGAGAAATTTTAAACTGAGAGAATGTGAGCTGCTGTTATGGAATACATGCTTCTATTTTCCCCAAAATTCAAATGTGATTATTATAACCCTAAATGGGATTTGGGTATTTGGAAGTGAGGTCTTTGGGAAGTGATTTGGTTATGAAGATGGAGCCCTTATGATGGGATTAGTACTAGCCTTTATGAAGAAGCACAAGAGACCTTGCTTCTTTCTTCCCTCTACCATGTGAGGAAACAAAGAGAAGATGGCCATCTGCAAACCAGGAAGAGAGAGCTCACTAGACACTGATGCCTTTTTTGTTTGTTGATTTGTCTCCTCATTTGGAGACATCATACATTTTCTTTTTTGGCTAAAAGTTCTTCATTAAGAGAGGTATCAGTTTCCATCCACATACTAGAATGTATATTTGTATCTGAGCTTTGGGACACCTGGGTGGCTCAGCGGTTAAGCACCTGCCTTTGGGACAGGGCATGATCCTGGAGTCCTGGAATTGAGTCCCACATCCGGCTCCCTGCATGGGGCCTCCTTCTCAATCTGCCTGTGTCTCTGCCACACCCCCCACCCACCCCCGTCTCTCATGAATAAATAAATAAAATCCTTAAAAAAAAAAAAAAGGAATGCCCTGTATCTGAGCTTTGCATTGTGTTGTGAAAGCCTTCTACCTTGGTACTTGTTCTTGGCATATTGCCTCATCAGTTGATAAACAATCCAGATCTCTGTGGGGAAGGCGGGTTTGAAACCACTGTATAGGCCATTATGAAAGTTAAGATTTATACAATATAAAAATGGGAATATTGAATCAATAGAGAAGCAAAACCAACCAACTGATGAAACCAACAAACTTTCCATCAATTTTTCTGCGGGTTTTTTTTTTTGCCTTTTTTTTTTTTTTTTTTTTGCCTTTTTAAGCAAAATTGCCTTATAGCCAATTAGTTATGTGATAAAACTGTTTGTAGTAAAATACTTGTAGCAAATATATTTATGGCAAAAATATCATACATGAGTGAAACAGAACCAAAATTTGGGTTTTCTAATAGCCAAAGTGGGAGTCTGTACTGCTTTTTAAGGGCTGTGCTGCTATTTAAGGGCTGAGAGGTTGTCCTAATGCCAAATTTGAAAACTTAGAATATGGAGTGCAAACAGTCTAAAATTGGAAATGCAATGTGCATGTTACTTATGAGAATGTCACATTCTCATTTCTAAATTTAATTTCTGAAAGTAGGAAAAAATAAAGTCATTTAATTTTTCCATATTGACCCATGTCTGAAAACTTAAATTCAATGTATGTTTCCTATATTCACTAATATTTCTATATGCATAGAGGTACTTCCACTAATGTTCACTACTTTCTAAGAATCTCCAGAAAATATATAAATTATTTTAAAATTCTATTAATTGGGCAGCCCAGGTGCTCAGCGGTTTAGAGTGGCCTTCCGCCCAGGGCGTGATCCTGGAGGCCCAGGATCGACTCCCGCAAGGGGCTCCCTGCCTGGAGCCTGCTTCTCCCTCTGCCTGTGTCTCTACTTCTCTCTCTCTCTCTCTCTCTCTCTCTCTCTGTCCCGCGTGAATAAATATAAAGTCTTTAAAAATAAAATAAAGTAAAATTCTATTAATTTATCAAAGGCTTCACAGTCACTAGTGAAGTGACAAAATATAGTGGGTAGAGGTATTTCTGTGAAGTGATTTGGCCTTGATTTTTCTGTGAAAGCATATGCAAATATGCAGACAATAGACAAGAAAGAATATTTTAGGCCAAATCATTTCTGAACTAGAATCAATTATTCTGAGACTTATTGTGCAATGTATGGATTACCTAGCCTTGTTCCATTTCTTTTTTCTTTCTGATCCTTGAATTTTGCCAATTTTTCTGCTTATTATAATTCTTCCATAAGGTGATCCAGGGAAAAAGAAAAAATAAAAAAATCTGGATAGAAATATGGCTATTTATGGAAAGCTATCTTGCTTAGGAAAAAAAAATGTAGAGGGTGATATATTTGCTAAAATTAAATTGAAAGATTATGCGTAGATTTAAAGTGCATATGTTCCTAATTATTTTAGAAAAGCAGGTTTAAGTGATTTTTGGCTATTTGCTGAGCTCCTTTTACATTTTTATTATTTCTTGAATATTGATTTCCCATATACAAACTTATAAGGAGCTTTATTTTTTTAAAGATGTATTTATTTGAGGTGGGGGAGGAGCAGAGGGAGAGGGAGAGAGAGAATCTCAAGCTGACTCCTTGCCAAGTGTGACTTGGAACCAGAGGCGAGATTGGTCCTATGACCCTTAGATCACAATCTGAGCCAACATCAAGAGTCAGATGCTTAACTGAGCCACTCAGCATCCCAAAAATCTCACAAGGAGTTTTAGAAACAAAACAGATCCAATGACAGTTCCTGTGAGTGTAGCTGGAAATGGAGTCCTGCAACTATACTCCTGTGTAACACCTCTTACATACACATGAACAAACATACACAGATATATGCACATTCATAATTATATACTGATCCATATACATGTATACATACATTCATTTATACACATATAGACGCATACACAAACTTGCATAGACACACACATACACACACTGGCCCCTTAAAAAAGTTCTCTAATCATCTCTGTAGAACTCTGGGACTGGATGCAGTTTGGAAATGACTGTTACCAATCACAAGGATTATGTCATGAAATAAAGTTCTTTAATTTTGTAAGCATCAGAGTAGTTGGTATGAACATAAACAGAAAGAATATCATAATCAGCTAAGGTAGAAGATAAAGCTAGTATGTTATGTAATGAAATACTCATTTCTAATTTTATGCAAATAAATGGACAGAAAGGGTAATTATTTGTTACACAAATATTATTAGCATTTTGTTACATAACTTAATTGAATATATTAAGGTGGACATCTACAAAAAAGTGAGAATTGCACAACTGCTTTTGAAGGACCCGGGATCAATAACACCCAGACCCAGACATTTCTACTCATTTCTATCAGTAGCAGATAGGTTTGAACAGAAGGTTGTGGAGGAACTCCCTTGCTCCTTCTCATTCCTCAGTCTAGTAATACACTTGGTGGAATAGAAATTTGATTTAAAACTTGTTACTCTCATCACATTTTTTCTCTATAAGGACAAAGTACTTTATTTAGCTGTATTAAAGCATATTTTTCACACACTAACTCTGTCAATTGCTAATAAATTTTCTCTATCAGCCAGGATGGCTTGGCTGCAGGTAAGAAAATACCCAAATGAAAGTAGCTATTAAAAAAAAAAAATAGGGGATCCCTGGGTGGCGCAGCGGTTTGGCGCCTGCCTTTGGCCCAGGGCGCGATCCTGGAGACCCGGGGATCGAATCCCACGTCGGGCTCCCGGTGCATGGAGCCTGCTTCTCCCTCTGCCTGTGTCTCTGCCTCTCTCTCTCTCTCTGTGTGACTATCATAAATAAATAAAAATAAAAATAAAAAATAAAATAAAATAAAAAAATAGAGGGATGCCTGGTTGGCTCAGTGGTTGAGCATCTGCCCTTGGCTCAGGCCATGAATTTAGGGTCCCAGGATTGAGTCCTGCTTCAGGCTCTCATAGGGAGCCTGCTTCTCCCTCTGCCTGTGTCTCTGCCTCCCTCTGTATGTCTCTCATGAATAAATAAATAAAATCCTAAAAAAAAAAAAAAGGATGTAATGAGAGAGTGAGAGTTTTACTATTTGTCATGAAGATATGTGCATGACCTCACTCTTTTTAGTTTTGCAATTCATCTCCACATTCAGCCCTGATTGTTGCTTATATTGAATGTTTTATGATTCCATTCCACGTTTGTACAAAGTAATCATTATGAGGGAAGAGATGCGGGGGTCTAACCCCTACAGGAATGTATATCTGGAAAGGCCAAATGCACCATTCAAACTATCCTCTGCTTGTGACCTCTATAATCTGTCTTCGGAAGTAGGCATTTGGGTCTTTCTGGATATACATTTCCAGAAGAAGCCTGATATTTGTTGTCTCCCCAGCCCCATCCCAACTCCCCAGAGGTGGCTTAATTCTGAGCTATTCTGTGGTTTGCAAAGCTGTTCTAATTTTTTGTGTCCTCTTTGTATTTCCAGAAAGCTATTATCTCTTCTTTTCCCTGATTTCTTATTGGTATAAGCCTTTTCTTTATTTTGTATTGCCATTTTTTATGGAGTTTTGGGAAGGAAGAGGGAAAAATACATAAAATCAATATGCTAGATTAACTGCAGGCAATGTTTATATTATGTAGGCAAAAATATGTAGAACTTTATTGGTATAAATATCTACATTAAAAAAATAATAAATGCTAATATTATTTTAACTCACTTAGATTGTTTTGCTATCAACTTTGACAAAACTGCTGCTGACATTTGTTGAGAATGAGCAGTGATTTATGTTAGGCTACTGAGGTAAAATAAGTTAGTGTTCATTAACTGGCAAAACTATAGGATAAGACAGGCTGACAAAACAATTTGTGCTGATAAATTGTTGTGTACTTATTTGCAAGGCTGGCATAAATAATCTTATTTCTTCAAGGTGCAAACAATAGATAGCAGGAGACCATTAGATATCATGCCAAGTAGAGGGCCAACAGAGCAATACAGCGTCCTCAGGGCTTATTGCATGAGGACCATTAATTTACATTTTCTAGTGTATTGGGCTCATGTCTAAGAAAAGTCAAAAATCCAGTTCCAGTAATTTTCAATGATAAAATAATAATTGTGAAAAAGAATAGGTTTAGTTGTCTTCGTGCTATTATTTAGGTGAAAAAAACTTTAGGTTCATAAAATTAATGTCTTTTCTTCTGAATTCTAATATAAATCAAGAACAATCATTTTGAGAAGATATTTGTTCAGTCATCATTATTTTTCATTGATTCCCTAATTTTAAAATAGATTCTTTTAGATGGTAAAGTCATTATTTGTCAAGCTCAAGTTTTAAAAATGTTCAGTTAAGTAAATTTTTTTCTGCCATATTCAGGAGTGCTTGTATGTGGTAAAGCATTAAAATATTTGAAACACAAGGATCTTGTAACTGTGGTTGAATGTGCCAATGGAAACTATAAAAATTAAAGTGATTCCCCCCATATGTTAATATACAATCACAGAGTTATATCATTAATTAGAAAATGAATATGAATCTATTGCAGATTAGATTAAAAGGAAACTAGTTAAACTTGAATATAAAAAATGTCCTTAATTTAATTTCATCCTGTAAAATAGTTCCGTCATTCTGAACATGTTATTGATGAAAACATTTTAAATAAAAATACAATTTCCATTTTATTTCTCAATCCTTTGATGCAAAAAAAGATAAAACATCTGGGTGGATATGGAATACAGAACATTGTATGTCACACCCACTGAGTTTCATATTGAGATTTATGGGCTGTGTCTCAATTCTGTAGGAAGGCTAAATTCTATTCTAGTATTCTACTCTATGATTAATCCTTCATATATGCTCTACAGCCTACGTTTTCTCCACAATTTCCAAGGTTCCCCAATAGGTTCCATTCAAGTTGTGTAGGCCATTCTTTGTCCTTATAACAGTTGGCATCTGCTTCTGTTTAAAACATAGTAAGTTCGGGATCCCTGGGTGGCTCGGCGGTTTAGCGCCTGCCTTTGGCCCAGGGCACGATCCTGGAGTCCCGGGAGGGATCGAATCCCACGTCGGGCTCCCGGTGCATGGAGCCTGCTTCTCCCTCTGCCTGTGTCTCTGCCTCTCTCTCTCTCTATGTCTATCATGAATAAATAAATAAAATCTTAAAAAAAAAATAGCTTTAGAATACCATTTAAAAAAAAAAAAAAAAAAAACATAGTAAGTTCAACTGTCATTTCAAAGTACAACCAATAATATACTCCAAAATAATGATTGAAGATGTCCAACAGAGACTGCCAAATCTAGACATTTTTCATATAAAGTCAATTTGATTTTTTCATAAGGTGATATTAATGCCTTGATGCTTTCAAAGTCCCAAATGTAGATTAACACAAAAGAAGACAATACAATATTGGAAGCAAGTTATTATATAATTTAGATAACTTTGATAGACTAGAAATACCTACTTCCATTTTGTGACCCTAGAAAATAATCTAATAAATATAGATCTTAAATTATTCCTCTTTAAAATTCACTGGAAAAAAAGAGAGAAATATGTGAGATTTTATCAGTTTTGTCTGATAAAATCAGAGAAAAAAAAGTTGAGAATTTATCAGGTTTACCAGATGTCTAATCAGATTTTATTTACTTTGCCAGTTCTAGGTAAATGTTATTTTAAATTATGAATTTACATCAATCCTAAAGAATGTGAATGATTTTTTACTTAAAAAGTATGAATACACAAAGGAAATAAGAAAATTCTTGAGATACATAACAAAAGAGTTTATTTTCACAATCTAGCAAATCATCAGGTAAAATATCTCAGACTTCCCATATTCATGAAATGTAATTTGTACTCTTATTCATTTCAAAGCTTTTCTCTTTGAATAGACAACTAATTTTATTCTTCAATGTATGTTCATCATTAAATCCCTCCTTTAGTTATATATGTATATGAATATAACAAGGTTTAGTGCTAAAAAATCATTTTGGGAAAGAGCAAGATGAAATCTGTTCATTACTAACCATTTATCAAAATTGTGTAGTTTATGTTTAATCTTCCAAGAATAGATCAACTTTTCATCATGACATAAATCTGTAGTAAAAATTACAGCACTCCACTTACTGATTTTTAAAGGAAAAATAACTCTTATAAATCAGGTGCCTAGGCTATAAAAATTTGGTAGAGCAAAGTGATTTTTAAAATCCTGATTTGCTTCACAAATTTAAGACACAACTCCCTCTTAAACTCTGATAATTACATTTCATATGCTTCTTTTCCAAAATATATTCCCCAATATCATTGGTAGTGAGATTGAGGAGACCCTGAATGCTGTATTAATTTTACAATTATGTATTGACCTTCTCTTATATTCAAAGTATTGGAATTTATTAAATAATGGAGATACTGAAGAAACCAGACTTAATACAATGTTATTATTGTCCTTTATGTTTATGTAGTGAAATAAATTAGTTTTTCTTTTAATTTACAATTTCATTAAATTTGGTATAAAAAGCAAACATCTGTGAGTGTTCCTTTTAAGGTATAAAATATTCCTTTGATGTTAAAAAATGCAATTATGCACTTATGAGCTTACATATATATGATATATTTCTGGGGACATACACCCTGAACCATGTATGATGTTTGTCTGTAGGTTGGAGAAAGACCTACTTTTCATTAGATTTTGCTTTTGTTCTATTTTAATATATTTTGTCCATGGCATGTATTATTTTCTAAATCCATTTACTTAGGTATAATTTGCCACAGTAAAGCACAATCAAGTAAAATGTTTAGATCCAGATGAATTTTTCAAAATAACATAAATTACATAAACAACCTAATTCTTCAATCAAGCAACCGCTGATCTTATTTATATCACTGCAGGTTATTTTTGTCTCTTCTATAAGTAGAATCATACCATATACACTTTATTGTTTTTGCCTTCATTCACTCTGCACAATGATTTCTGAGATTCATTCATTTTGTTTCTGATACTGTAGCATATTCTTTTTTAATGCTTGCTGTGTTATATTTCGTTGAATAAATATACACAATCAGTCCATTCACCTGTTGATTGGCATATGGGCCATCTCTAGTTTGTATCTCCTATGAACAAATTTATATGAACATGAGTAGTTACTGCAGAGTTGTATGTTTTCATTTCTTTTAGTAAAATACCTGAAGTAGGATTGTATGACAAGTATATTTTGATGTTGTAAAAAATTGGAAATCAATGTTAAAAGTGACCATACAATTTTGTATTTCTCAGAAAAGTATGAGAATTCCATTTGCTCCATATCTCACCAATACTTGTTATTGTCAATTTTTTTTAATTTTAACTTTTCAGCTGTGTTTGCCATAACATATTGTTCTGTTTTATTTTGAATTTTATTGATAACTAAAGGCATTGAATATCTTTTGCCCATTTTTGTTTGGTTATTTATCTTCTAATTTTAATAAGAGGTTTTTATACATTTTGATAATAAGCCCTTTGCATTATTAATTAATGTGAAAATACTCTGTCATTTGGCTTTCTTTTTCACTTTTAACGTTGCCTTTTTTGAAGTGGATTTTTAAATGAAATTCAACTTACTGTTTTGTTTTGTTTTGTTTTGTTTTGTTTTGTTTACAGTTTTTGGGGGGTTTTGTACTAAGAAATCTTGGCTGACATTCTGTTCAGAACTTCATTTATGTTTTTTCTTCAAGAATTTTATAGTTTTAGGTTTTTATTTAGGCCTATGGTCCATTTTGAGTTAATTTGTCTTATTTTATGGGGTAGGAGCTAAAGTTCATTTTTGTTTTTATAGACATATCCAGGTGTTCTAGCACAGTAGAAATACTGTGAAATACTGGAAAATACAGTCTTCTTAAATTGAATTATGTTGGCACCTTCATTAAACCAATTGATCACTTACATGTGTATCCATTTATGGATTCTATTCTATGACATTGATTTTTCTTTCTATGCTTATACCCATATGATACACTGTTTAATTCTGTATCATAACAGTGTTTCTGGAAATAAAATAGTATACACCCTTCCATTTTGTTCTTTGTTTAAAATTGTCTTGGATGCCCTGGGATCTTTACACTTTTACATAAATGTTAGAATTAGTTATGTAAAGAAGCATGTTTGCAAATAAGGATGGTCTATTTCTTGATTTCTAATCTGTATGCCTTTTACTTATACTGTTTGCCTTCTTGCATTGAATAGAAATTTCAATATAGTATTGAATAAAAGTAATGGGAGATTTTTTTTTAACATTTTCCTGATTCCCGGTTTTCTTGATTTTAGAAGTTAGAAGTCAATCTTTCATCAGATATGATGTTATTTATGTCTTATAAGAAATTTCAAATTTTACCTAAGTTTTACAGTTTACTTGATAAATTGTTCATAATATTCCCCAATTATCTATTTAATGTCTAAGGATTCAAAGGTCAACAGTGATGTCCCCTCACTTTGATTGACTATTTTCTCATGGATCACAGTCATGCATTGATTTTTAAAACAAGTGTGAAAATAGCTGTTTCTTATTTTTGTCAAATTTTCAAGTTGGTCATTACAGAAAGACAAGACTGATACAAATTACTCTTATGACTTTGGGTGGAAATATGTGGGGAAAGTTTTTAATTATGAGCATACCTCCTTTCATAATGCAGATAATTCAGATTTTCTGCAGAATATTGTTTGTTTTGATAAGTTGGTTTTAACTTAAGATCGCTAACATTAAATATGTTATTACCCTCATCCTTATCCTCCATTATTCTTACTCTTCTTTTTCTCTAGGGTCTGTAATGTTGCCTCATTCATTCAGGATGTTATTGCTTACTGTTTCCTCTTTTCTTCATCATTAGTCTACCTAGGGGTTCATGGCTTTATTTCTACTTTTCAAGGACACAAGTGTTTTCCAATAATTTTTATCTATCATTTGTTAATTTGTTATTGTGTTGATGTTCATTCTCTGTTCCTAATTTCCTACCTTTGAATTTAGCTTTAGTCCGTTCTTTTAACTAGCATCTTAATTTGGTAGTTTAAATCATTGATTTTAACCATTCTTCTTTTGTCATAAAAATACTAAAACTTTATCTTATTGCTTGAGTTATATTCCTCAAACTTCATTATGTTATTGCTTGAGTTATATTCCTCAAACATCATTATGTTATATTTCATAATAACACCATTCAATTTTCAAATTTAACACCTTTTCTGATTTCTTCTTTGACCCATCAGTTATTCAGAAGTATGATATTTGATTTCAAAATATCTGGGAATACTCCAGATATATTTTGGCTATTGGTTCATAATTAAATATTATCTCATCAAAGAATACAATAAGAATGAATTCAATCCTTGCAAGGTCACTAAGAATTAATTTATGGCCCAGGATATTGTCTATTTTGGTAATATCCCATTTTTACTTTAAATTAACATATATTCTGAAATTATTAAATGTAATGTCTTATTAATATTAATTCGTTAAAAATGTTTGATAATAATTTTTGTATATCTTAACAATTTTCTATATTTCTTCTGTCAAGGATGAAGAAAAGAAGGTTGAAATTTCCAACTACATATGTGAATTTCACAGTTTATTTTCTCCATCAGTTTATTGTCTTTTAATGTAGTTTGAACTTCATTGTTAGATGCACACATTTAGATTTGCTTGTCTTCTTGCTTCTTGCTTATTTCACATTTCTATCAAAATCAATACCTTTTCTTGTCTGCTAATATTCCTTTAACTGAAGCATACTTTTGTCTGATATCAATAGAGCCACTTCAGCTTTGTAATGATTAGTATTTTCATGTTACAACTCTTCCCTAATCTTTTACTTTTTACTTATCTATTTCTTATATTTAAACTCTAATATCATATTGTTGAGTTTTCTTTTGTGTTTATATTTTAGTCTGCCCTTACCATATTTGTAATTCTTCATTCACTTGAACAGATATATTTTCTAACTAGAATCATTTACCTTCAGTCTAAAGTACTTATCTTTTTATTTATTATTTTTGTTATAATATATATTTTTCTCCTTTTACTTATTCATTACCAAATATTCTATATCTATACACAATAGAGAATCATGGTAAAAGAACAAAAATCTTGTGTCCCCACCACAACCAATATTTACAATTTATTTTGTGGATAGAATCCAGCAGCAAAAAAATATTCAAATTCATTTATCCATCCTCTAGCTCATAGACATTTAAATTAATTTTTCCCTTCCCTCTTCTCTCTCCAGCAAATATTGATATAATGAACATTTTTGTGAATAGTTCTTTGTACAGATGATTTTAGGATTCTCTAAAGTATATAACTTGAGTAGAACTATGGAACCAGTCTTAAGTACATCTTCAAAACTGTTATTCATTGCCTAATTGATTATAAGGCCATTGTGCCAATTCTATACACATTTGGGGTGGAATTAGGGATCAGTGTGCAGAATTACTACAACATATTATTAAAAAGATCCCGTTTTCAACAAAGTTTAGGTAACATAGAAAGAAATAGAAAAGTGTGACCCATTGACAGGAAAATAAGAATACAGTAGAAACTTCTTTTGAAGGGGCCAAGGTGATGGGCTTAGCATGAAATATTTTAAGAAGCTATTTTAAATATGTTCAAAGAACTAAAGGCAATCATACAAAAAGAAAATATATGAAATATGATAAAAATATTTCATAAAATAGAGAACATTAATAAGCAGATAGAAATTATTAAATAATTACCAAATAAAAATTTTAGACTGAAATTCCAGAATTCCTAGAATTTTATACCCAAAATAAAAAAAAAAAATTACTAAAGAAATCAACAACATATTTGAGATAGCAGAAGAAAAAAATTAAAATATATCAATAGAAATTATACAATCGAAACAGAAAGGAAAAAATAATTTATTGGTATTTGTTAAGGACTTCCCACAAAGAAAAATATAAGTACAGATGACCTTAATAGTGAATTCTACAAAAAATTTGAAAAACTAAGTGTAATCTTAACAGACTCCTCCAAAACAAAACAAAATAGATGAAGAGGAACTGTATTACTTAGCTCGACTCTTAACTTGTTTGAGGACCATAAATGGGACCTGTAGCTTGTACCTGCTAATCCATATCCAACATGCATGAGTGTATCTCCATCTCCATTGGCCAGGCTGGTGTCCAAATTGGCAATGCCTACTGGGAGATCTATTGCCTGAGACAGGGCATCTAACCCAATAGCCAGATGCCAAGTGACAAGACCATTGGAGCAGGAGATGACTCCTTCATCACCTTCTTCAGTGAGACAGGTACTGGCAAGCATGCGTCCAAGGCAGTGTTTGTAGACTTGGAACCAATGGTCAATGATGAAGTTCACAGTAACACCTACTGCCAGTTCTTCCATCCTGAGCAGCTCATCACAGGCAAAGAAGATGCTGTCAATAACTGTGCCCTAGAGGACTACACCATTGGCAGAGAGATTATTGACCTTGTCTTGGACCAACTTAAAAAACCAGTCCACAGGTCTATATAAAGATTCTTGGTTTTCCATGGCTTTGGAGGAGGAACTGGTTCTGGATTCACCTCCCTGCTAATGGAATGCCTGTCTGCCAACTCTGGCAAGAAGTCCATTCTGGAGTTCACCATTTACCCAGCCTCGCAGGTTTCCACAGTTCTAGTTGAGCCTTGCAATTCCATCCTCTCTAACCACATCATTCTGGAGCATTCTGTGCCTTATGGTAGACATTGAGGCCATTCAGACATCTGTCATAGAAACCTCAATCTTGAACACCCTACCTAAGTAGGTTGATAGATCAAACTGTCCTTTATCATAGCTTTCCTCAGATTTGATGGAGCTCTGAATGTTGATCTTTGATCTGACCAATGTTGATTGGTCAGAATTTCAGACCAATCTGGTCCCCTATCCCCACGTCCACTTCCCCTGGCCACATATGCCCCCGGGAGCACAAGGACAGGGTCCCGCGGCCCTGGCCACAGGTACAGGATGGGAGCGCTGAGCAGAGACGAGGGGTGGGCTCGTTGCCTTCTCCGAGCTTGGAGCTGTTTTGGAAGATAATGTGGGGGGAAGGGAGAGCCACCTGGTACTTGTACACCCTGCCTCCCCCTCGTTCTGAAATTCCGTCCCCCTCGGCTTTGGGGGAATGCAGCCTTTTTTTCCTTTTCCTTCTCACTTTTGCATGTTTTTACTGATCATTCGATATGCTAACCGTTCTCAGCCCTGAGCCTGGAAGAGGAGGTTTCGACACCTCCTGTCAGACTTAGGTGCTCTCTGGAGATGAAACTCTTAAATGCTTTGTTATTTTCTCAATTAGATCCCTTTTCAGAAGTGTCGGTAGAACAATAAAAATCTTTGACTTCTGAAAAAAAAAAAAAAAAAAAAAAAAAAAAAAAAAAAACCTCATGATCAGCTTTCTGTAGCAGAGATCACCAATACATTCCTTGAGTCAGCCAAATAGATGATGAAATGTCACCCTCGCCATAGTAAATACATGGCTTGATGCCTGTTGTACCATGACAACATGGTTCCCAAAGATGTCAGTGACACCATTGCCACCATTAAGACCAAGTGCAGCATTCAGTTTGTGGACTAGTGCCCCACTGGCTTTAAAGTTGGTGTTAATTACCAGCCTCCGCCTGGTACTTGGTCGAGACCTGGCCACAGTACACAAGCTCCATGCAACAGCACAGCCATTGAATAAGGCCTGGGATAGCCTGAATCACACATTTGACCTGGTGTATCCCAAGCATAACTTTGTTCACTGATATGTGGGTAAGGGCATGGAAGGAGAGTTTTGTGTGGCCCAGGAGGACATGGCAGCCCTTGAGGAGGATTATGAGGAGTTTGGCATGGATTCTGTTGAAGGGGAGACTGAAGAAGGAGAGGAATATTAATTACCATTCCTTTCAGTCCTGCAACATGTCATGCTCAGAACTTTAGCTTCCACTAGCTGACAGGCATTAAAGCTTTATAGTTAGATTATCTTAACTTTTACTGTAATCATCTCTTACTTTTTCATGCATACCTGTAAGATTTTTCATTATGTTTCAAAGTAAAGGCTTTAAGAAAGAAAAAAAGTAGATGAAAATGTACATTTTTCAACTCAATCTATGAGGCCACTATACCCTGATGTCAAAACAGATAAACACAAAAGGAAACTAAAAATTCTTGTGACTTTTTTTTTAAAGATTGTATTTATTTATCAGAGACACACATAGAGAGAGGCAGAGACATAGGCAGAGAGAGAAGCAGGCTCCATGCAGGGAGCCCGATGTGAGACTCGATTCCGGGACTCTAGGATCACACCCTGGGCCGAAGGCAGACGCTCAACTGCTGAGCCACCAGGCTTCCCCAAAATTTTGTAAGATATGTATATGAAAAATCCTCAGAGTACTAGAAAACTAAATCTAACTAGCAAAATATAAAAAGGTTATAAACCTGACCCAGTAGAATTTATCCTAGGAATCCAAGTCTGGTTTAATACCCAAATATCAATGAATGTAATATACATTTTAGTAAAATAATGGCCTTATGAAGAGGTCTTATGGTGCCCTGTAGTGTAATGTCCTCTGTCCACCAGACCTGATGCTTTAGGGGTGTCTCCTAAGTATGTTGTATGTGCCCTACTATTGTGGTTGAGTCACATTTACCTTCAGTTCAGTTGTCTGCAATGGTTCTCTTTGCTTGTTGTGGGCAGGGTTTGGATTCTGTGTTTTTAGTGGGTGAGTCTGGAGCTCTCTTGAGTTTAGTGAGATCAGGCATTTAGCAGAGCTGAAGGGGGGCACTCTCCCTTTGTTGTTCCCTGAGAAGCTTTCATTTGTGGGTGGTGCTGCAGTCAGGCAGGCTATCTGCCTCCAGCCCACTGCTGGGGCTGTAGTGAGACCCAGTTCAGATGCCTAAGGTTATCTTCTCCTCTCCCCAGGACAGGAGTCACTTTGGAATGGTGTTGTCTCTTGCCATAGCTAACTTACTTATGGCACCATTTTGGTTGGACTCTTGCCAGAGGTGTATTGAAGGGTATGTTCTCAGGAAGTCACTGGGGTCTAGCACAAAGGGCCAACAAGTTCCTCATAGGTCCACTGTGGCAAATACCTGGGAAAACTTCTTCCAAGGCCAATTGTGTTGGAGCAGGCAGATTCACAAAAGTACCAGGCCTGGACACTGTTAGCAAGCTCAGTGCAGAGTGTTGGCACTGTGCTGGTTTCTGCAGGTATCCATGTATCTAGACTATGGGGCAGGATGGGAAATGGTGCCCACCAGCTCTTCCATTCTTAGAAATGTCACTCAAAGAACACAGCCTTTCCATCCCACACAGGAAGATTAGTAAATTAATCTTCTTGTACATCCTAGGTGTTTTTCAAACTGCTGCATCTATGCTGTATCTCAGGTGGGCTGTTCATTGTGCTGTCTCTTCCAGAATGGGGACTCAGTTTCCTATTGCCCTCTGGTTCTCCCAGAGCTGAGTCCACTGATTTTTAAAGTTCTAGGTGTTAAATCCCACTGATTATAAAAGCCCATGAAGCTAGGCCCCTCTGGTCTTCAAAGCCAAATGTTATAGGGATTCATCTTCCCAATGTGGCCCTCCCCACCCCATGCCTGGGGTGTCCTGCATGGGGATCTACTTGTCCCCTATCTCCAAACCTATGGTGTCACTCCTTCCCGTGTCCCATAGGTCTGTTTGGCTCCTGACCATCTCTGCCCTTCCTACTTTCTTTTGTGTGGTCTCTTCTCTACATTTAACTGTGGAAAATATGCTCTGCTGGGTGTTATCTAATTGTAGGTTTTATCTAATTATGCCCATGGGCCTAGGTGAGCCCAGGATCCTCCTACTCCACCATCTTCCCCAGAAGTCCTAGTTATTACTTTTTTTACATACCTATAAATGGAACAGTATGGGGAACTCCTGTATTAGTTTTTTGTTGTTATAGCACATTGTTACGTATGTAGTGCCTTAACATAAATTTATTATCTTAAAGTCTATAGGTTAGAAGCCCAACATGGGTCTCACTGGGCTAAAATCAGAGGGAGCAGGGCTCATTTCTTTCTAGAAGCTCTCAGGAAGAATCCATTTCCTGAATTGTTTAGGTTGTTGGAAGAACTCATTCCTTGCATTTGTAATTTTGGAGCCCATTTCCTTCATGGATGTCAGCTGAGATCCATTGTAGCTCCTAAAAGCCAGCCACATTCCTTGGGTGAAGCCCCCTCACTCTGCCTTCAAAGCCAGCAATAACAGTAAGCTGAGTCCCTCTCACTCTTTCAGATCTCTCCATCTGCTCTCACACCTATCTGACTCACTCTTTTTATTTTTTTTATTTTCTATCGATGTACCTGATTAAATTGAGCCTAGTCAGATAATCCAGAACAATCTCCCCATCTCAAAGTTTTAATTTTAATCACATCCTCAAAGGTTTTTTTGCCATATAACATAACATATACACACATTCTGGGGATTAGGAATTAGATGACTTTAGGGACCATTATTCTGCCTATCGCACCGTAACTGACATGGATGTGCGAAAAGAAGCCCTGGACCAGGATAGTCTCTGAGAGAAAGGCTCTGGTGCATCAAGAGTACAGTAGATGACTTGAAAAGGGAGGAAGGTGCAGGAAACACGGTCCTACCTGGTATGGAAAGCAAAGGTAGAAAGAAGAGATACCTCCAGAGGCTATGACTGGCCATTCAGAGACTTTTAGTATAGTAGTCCTCAAAGAGAAGTGCCCAGGGCTAACTGTGGCTTCCTTGGATATATACATCCGAGATGCATGTAACCCTTGAACCAGAAAACCCTTCACAGAAACAATAAGCATTGGGGAAGTTTATGAAGGCACATGTGTTTTAAATTGTCCTGCCCTTGCCCCTCACTGTAATACCTAGCATAACCTCACTTAATAGCACTCTCTTGACAATTGTTTACATAGACCTTTGAAAATTAAGAGTTGATATTGGGATATGCCTTACAATGGACATAAAATGGCAAATTAAAATTTCCCCCTGAAGATTAGAGTTTACCTAAAATTTGCAGACTATATTTCTAAGCTGAAACCTGGAATAATTGCCAAGTCTCTATAATTATAGTAATAATATAGTCATATTCTTTCAGCTCAAAAGCGGATGTGACAGGATGTTTGGTGTACTTGTTTCACATTTATTTTTTTTTACTTGTTTCACATTTATATAGATTTCACATTCCATGCCAGTGCAAAAGTGGAATTTCTTATTTTAACTGGATTATATTCCATTCTTCTAAAATCCTTAAACTCAATTCTGCAGCCAGTTATGAACCAAATGTCTCACCGGGAAAAAGATTTTTCAGTGCTTACAATTCTAAATTTAAGCTTCAGGACTCTAGTGTTAAATGGCTGTAATGCATGCCAAGTGTCAGAACCATTGTAATGAGAAACAGTGAGACATAGTGCCATCGTTGCATGTCATTTGTAAAGTACCAAAAATATCTTCAATGTCAGTGTTAATGCTATAATTGCAGGGGCCATTGGTGACATGTTAGAGTCAATACTTTAATCTGAAGAGGCCATCATCATTAATCGGTTGTACTTACTGGCTAAGAAATGACTCCATTTTCATAGCTCAAAATCAAAGTGGTTTTGCAGTCTTTGTGGAAGTTCTAAGCCTTTCTTTTCAAAGTCATTGACTAAGCCTTATTTTCATGATGAGTTCAGCATGAAAGCAGAAGCAAGAGTAATTTCATACTCTTAATGACTTTTTTCTTTAATACTTAAACAGGAATTATTGCTTTTTAAAGGACCCTTTGCTTTTATATTAAAATTTTAAGCTCAAACATTAGTACTTCATTAAACTGTTTTTGAGTTTTCTGAATAATAAGGTCTAATGGCTTAATTTAATTAAGCAAACATAACATTTAGCAGGCATGCTGTATTTTCTCCAAACTACTGATTTTCAATCTTTAAATTCTTGAGGGATAAGATAGTTCTGCATTCAGATCTTTTACCACATAACATCTTGCACC
Organism: Vulpes lagopus; assembly: GCF_018345385.1. Lineage (NCBI taxonomy): Eukaryota > Metazoa > Chordata > Mammalia > Carnivora > Canidae > Vulpes > Vulpes lagopus. The sequence continues at coordinate 48,245,915 of NC_054829.1, read as the reverse complement.
GTATAATTAAAACGTTTGTGTCTGTTTCCAGATAAACTACCTGATTTAGGCCTACCTCTTTCCTGTGATAATAGAGATGTAAATTGAAAGAAAGCAGTCAAGAACTGGTGAAAATTTGAAATAGCCCCTATGGAGATTTGAAAACAGGATCAATTAGGAAAAAACAAAAGGATTTGCAATTAGAGAACAGGTTGCAAAAGCTACAGCTTTTCCATTTGTAGCAGAACTAATAAGTAAGATTGTGAGATATTTTTTTGCCCTCAAAGCAATGCTCAATGTCACAATAACATGATAAAAACAAGAGGATAGATGCAAGGGATATTTATGAATAAACAATACTTTTTTTTGGGTGTTCAATTTACCAACATACAGAAAAACACCCAGTGCTCATCCCGTCAAGTGTCCGCCTCAGTGCCCGTCACCCATTCCCCTCCAACACCCGCCCTCCTCCCCTTCCACCACCCCTAGTTCGTTTCCCCGAGTTAGGAGTCTTTATGTTCTGTCTCCCTTCCTGATATTTCCCAACATTTCTTCTCCCTTCCTTTATATTCCCTTTCACTATTGATGATCTGTTGGAATAAGAATAAGGACTGTCTAGGATGACTCCAGGGTTTCTGGCTTGGAAAATTTGTGGCTCGTAATGCTTTCCTAACATAGAAAGCTCAAGATAAGATGAAAATGTGGTAAGATGCAGAAGGTAATTTGCCTTCAGTCTCTTGAGGTCAAGCTACTTGAGAGACTTCCAGGTGGAAAGACTATGAAATGCAGGCACTTAAGATCAAAATAAAATGAAATGTGTTCAGTTTTGGCTGCTACTTGTTGAGTAAACTGGGCCTTGGCAAAGAACGCTTATTCCTTTAGGACTCAGGGTCTTTATCTTAGATGAGGAAAAATAAAAAGAAGTTATTCTGTAGTACACTTATGACACATTCTCAAGAGAATGGTGTTGACATTTCTATAATCACACAGTCTGAAGCAGTTCCCAGAAGATTATTAAATATATGGGGTCTGATGGAGGATCTATACTCTTTCCTGTCTAACTTCTAAAAATATGTCATGTATGGAACTGTCTCATTCAACTGTGCTCAAATATGGAGATTGTTAACAGTTACTTAAATTATTTTTATTTTTCTAATGGGAACAAAAGAGGTATGTCTTCCTATTGGCCAATTTAATTATTCCTCATTTTTGTAACGTTTGTCATCTCTGTGAATAGATTGCCACTTGTGTAATCAGGTAGAAAAAAAAACGTTTATAATATTAATAGAAATTACACTAATATTTATTGCAATTTTGGTATACCACATATATTCAAATTTTGTATATTTTGGGCTTTAGAGGTCATAATTTTACCTGAAAATATCAGACAAAAGCAAAAACTACCTGTAAAGCCACTCTTTTCTGAGAAAGATATAAAGAAGTGAAAATTTAGCTCTCCTGTTTCTTTTGCAGAGGTGACCACAACTAACAATCCTTGCATTGTTTCAGTTCTTGAAAACAAACTCAGTAGGGTGGAGGAAAGTGATCCCAGATAGAATAATGGAAGTAATGCATAAGAAGTAAAAAGCAGGGGCACCTGGGTGATGCAGTCAGGTGGGTGTCTGACTCTGGATTTGGGCTCTCAGGTCAGACCTCAGCGTCATGAGATAGAACCACACCTCGAGCCCCACCCTGGGCTCCATGCTCAGCGGGGAGTCTGCTTCTCTCCCTCTCCCTTTCCCTCTGCTCATGTGCTCTCTCTCTCTCTCTCTCTCTCTCTGCTCATGTGGTCTCTGTCTCACACTCTCCCCCCACCAAATAAAAACAAATAAGTCTTTTTAAAATATTTTATTTATTTATTCATGAGAGACTCACAGAGAGAGGCAGACACATAGGCAGAAGTAGTCTCCATGCATGAAGCCCAATGTGGAACTTAATCCCAGGCCTCAGGGATCATGCCCTGAGCCAAAGGCAGACACTTAACCTCTGAGCCATCCAGGCATCCCACAAATAAATCTTTTTTAAAAAAGGAAGTTAAAAGCAAATGTAGAAAAAGTAAATATGAAAGATTACCAATTGTTTAAAGCAATAATGTTAACAAATCACTGCAGTGTGGATAACATATCTGACAGTAAAATGTATAATAGAAGAAAATCAGCCAGAGGAGTTTAAGTAGAGTTAAAACAAATGTTTTACATTATACTGGACCTTGTCTGATTTAAGGTACATGGTAATAAGTTATGGATGCCTTTTGTAATTTCTTAAGTAACCAGTAAAAGAATGACAAAGTCATGGTAAGTCAGATAACAGAAGAAATACAATGAAATATTAAAACATTCAATTAGGGCAGCCCAGGTGGCTCAGCGGTTTAGCGCCACCTTCAGCCCAGGGCCTGATCCTGGAGACCTGGGATCGAGTCCCACATCGGGCTCCCTGCATGGAGCCTGCTTCTCCCTCTGCCTGTGTCTCTGCCTCTCTCTCTCTGTGTCTCTCTCTGTGTCATAAATAAAATAAAAATAAATCTTAAAAAAATAATAAAAAATAAAAATAAAAATAAAACATTCAATTAATGCAAAAATATCAAGAGAGGGGAAATAAAAGGCCAAGTAAAAGATACTGCAAATGGAACAAAATGAACAAGATTTTATAGCCCAATGCACATATATACACATATATACACACAGAGACATATATGCTATGTAAACATGCTATGTAAGCAAAAACAAAGCTGGTTTGGCTGTGCTAATATATTATATATTATTATATTTTAAATTTAAAGGTAAAAGTAACAGGAGAGATAAAGAGGGACATTTTGTAGTGATAGGTAACAACAGGAATATATAACATTAATAAATTTATATAAGCTTAATAATACAGCTTTTAAAATATATAAACTCAAAAGTGACAAACCAAAAATAAGAGCTCAGTAAATCCACAATGTAAGTGGGAGATTTTTGACCGTTTGTCTTGGTAACACATAGAAAAAGAAGACATTTAAACATTATAATTAACCAATTTGACCTAATTGAGATTACATCCAACACATGCAGAAAAATATATCTTTTTCAAGTGTACTTAAAACATTTATCAAAATGTTCTGGGCCATGAATCATGTTTTGTGAATACTGTCGAATTAAGTCAGGGCTCAATAAGGCAAAAAAAAACTAGAAAATATTTGTGGAAATGAATCATAATATTTCTAACTAACCTATGAGTGAAATAAAAAGTCAATCACAAGGGGAAGAAAATATTCTGAACTCAATTATGATGAAAATATAGCAAATCAAAATGTTGTAGATGCAGCCAAGGCAATAATTAAGATGGGAAACTCCCATTCTCTAGTCCTGGGATCCACAGTTGCACTTCAAGGTCAGGATGTGAGCGACAGTGTGCCTTCGTATACATTTCAAAGCAGCTTGGAGGCCAAGCATCTTGAGACAATATTCTTCAGGTCCCCTTTGCAGGCACAATTAATATATTTTCCCATTTGTTTCATGATGAAGACCACTGTCCAGCATTTGGCTGAGACTTCTACCTTACTTTCCCATCAGGTTATTAACTTTGTCACAGGAAATTGAATCATAAAATTTAGAACCTTACCTACTATGTATTTCACCCCATAAAATCAAATCACACATATCAACAAAATAAAAGTCGATACTAAATTTCAGATGCGCACAGTTTGAAGACTGAAATTGATATGATTTCAAACAGAGGCAATAACATATAAAGCTGACCTCCAATCATAGTGCTTAGATGGCTCTCTGAAGATTTCCAGTCCCCTCTCTGGACAGATGCAAGGTGCTCTGGAGAATTAATCAGCAAAAAATCAAATGTATCAGTCATTTGAGACGGGCTGCTTCCTAGACTGCTGGCATTTGAACAAAAGAGGTAGCTGGCAAGATTAACAAAATCATTCTGTTTCATTTTTATAAATTTAGCCAGAAAGGCTCACTGGTTTTTAAAGAAGTAAGAAGATTAAGATATTTCAAGACACAGAAATCAAGTGAGAAACATGGAAAAAATTCTCTCTGTTCAACCAGGCATAATAAACATCACAATTAATAAAAGCATGTTAAATTATCCTTAATCATTAAAATTAACTTATAGTATACATTCTTTCCATTTTCTATCTTTAATTACTTCAACTTTAATTAGCACCGTATTATTTTTTCTTAATCACTTTCATAAAATTGAAAGTTATCTCTAAATGAGTCCATTACATTGGATTCTCTTAAATCCCCAATCATATTTCATTTGTTAGGCAAATATTAACTTGATTGATAAGAATCAGATAATCCTTATTTTCCCCTGTGTTTTAGAGGATTTCAGAGGGTTTCCAGATACTGGTGTTATTTTTTTTTAAGATTTTATTTATTTATTTATGAGAGACAGAGAAAGAGGTGGAGACATAGGCAGAGGGAGAAGCAGGCTCCCTGCAGAGAGCCTGATGCAGGACATGATCCCAGGACCCTGGGATCAGGACCTGAGCCAAAGGCAGATGCTCAACCACTAAGCCACCCAGGCATCTCTGGTGTTATTTTCTTCCTAAGATGAGTTTATTTTTTTAATAATTTGGAAACTAAAGTATTTATTTCATGTCCACATATTCATGCTAGATAAATTGCATAGTTCTAGGTATGACAATAATTTCCGCATAGGAAATACCAGGTCATCTCCTCACACACAAAAGAAAAATCATGCTAAACCTAATGTTTTTCAAACCGTGGTTCTGAATCCACTTGCATTTGTTACAAATGCTGATGCTTAGCTCCTACCCCAAACTTACTGAATAAAAAGTAGAGGGAGGAGCAGACACTTGTATTTTTAATAAGCTCTTCAGTTGAATTCTTATTTACACTCTGGAGCATAAGAATGCTGAAACAAATAGCTAGAATGCAGCATTTTAGTTTTATATAAATTATATCCTTAAAAAATACAGTGAACTGACAAGTTCAGTGTCTAGAGTGAGATTTTAAAAAATTCAATCTATTTATAAAAAGTTTGGAATAGCATCTGAGTTCTCTCATAGCACCAGAATGGTTAAATTCGTAATATTCGTATTCTCCTCAATTCAAGAGAAAGCTTCTAGGATCTTATGAGAATTAAAGATTAAACCTGTTCTGCAGGATGCCTGGGTAACTCAGTTGTTAAAAAATCTTCCTTAGGCTCAGGTCATAATCTCAGGGTGCTGAATGCTGAAACAAATAGCTAGAATGCAGCATTTTAGTTTTATATAAATTATATCCGGGATCCCTGGGTGGCGCAGCGGTTTGGCGCCTGCCTTTGGCCCAGGGCGCGATCCTGGAGACCCGGGATCGAATCCCACATCAGGCTCCTGGTGCATGGAGCCTGCTTCTCCCTCTGCCTATGTCTCTGCCTCTCTCTCTCTCTGTATGACTATCATAAATAAATAATAAAAAAAAAAAAATTAAAAAAAAAATATTTAAATTATATCCTTAAAAAATACAGTGAACTGACAAGTTCAGTGTCTAGAGTGAGATTTTAAAAAATTCAATCTATTTATAAAAAGTTTGGAATAGCATCTGAGTTCTCTCATAGCACCAGAATGGTTAAATTCGTAATATTCATATTCTCCTCAATTCAAGAAAAAGCTTCTAGGATCTTATGAGAATTAAAGATTAAACCTGTTCTGTAGGATGCCTGGGTAACTCAGTTGTTAAAAAATCTTCCTTAGGCTCAGGTCATAATCTCAAGGTGCTGGGATTGGGCCCTGAGTCAGGCTCCCTGCTCTCTCTCTCTCCCTCTACTCCCCTGCTAATTCTCTCTCTCTCTCTCTCTCTCATACTCTCTCTCTCTCTCTCTCTCTCTCAAATAAATAAATAAAATATTTAAAAAACTAAAGCTGTTCTGCACACACACCATTCCTAGTTACCTAGGAGATGGGACCTTCACCTTGTCAAAATGGCAATAAAAACCACATGCAAATAAAGTAAATAAAATTGGGAGGAGGAGCCTCGCTTATTCTAGGTAGGCTAGAAAAGATGCTGAGCCAAGCCAAACTGAGGCCATGAGAAGAATAGGAGTGATGTATAAAACACTTGAGTCTGCATAGCTAAGAAAGAGAGCGACTTTTATTCCACGTATTGCTGAGTTGTTATTTAGTGACAATCCGGTAGTTTTGGCATTAAATAATCTATTGTGTCTCAATATGTCCACTCTCTTACCGGGTTAATTCACTGACCTCTGTACTAGGAGAGACACCTAAGATTAGAGACAATGGACTTGGAAAAGATAAGTGTAAGTAGCCCAGGCAACTTGTTGCTTTACATGGCTCTACTCCCTGTTCTTTAGACCCAGATCCTAAGTCCCCTTAGGAGTAAGGGGTAAGGAGCTGTCCAAAATATAAATGACAGTGCTTACATTCAGATGGATAGCCTTTATTACCACGTTTTATTCTCTGCACAGATTTTAAAACTCAGAGTAATACACGTACGTTTTAAAAGGCTGACTATAAGGGCATTTGCGTGGCTCAGTCGGTTAAGCAGCTCGCTCTTGATTTGTGCTCAGGTCATGATCTCGGGGTCTTGGGATCCAGCTCCTCATGGAGCTCTGTGGTCAGAAGGAAGTCAACTTGCTCACTCTCTCTATATATAAAATAAATAAACTTTTTTTTTTAAGTCTAACTATAATGAAAAGCAAATTGACCCTTTCCTTACTTTTTCCTATTCTCAAATCCCTCTCCCTTACATTTTGTAGCATTTTTTTTTTCTGAAATCTACCTACTTGGTTATAAATGGGAGGGTTAACTCCTATTTCTTGAATTACCAACTTAAGACATTAACAATCCTCTTCTATTTTACAAGAAGATGATTTAGATTTTCCTTTATTTGTTCTTTTTGAATGCCAGCCTCTCTCCATCTTCAGCTATACCTTGGGAACCCTTGCGTATAGAGGCTCTAGTTCAATTTCTGCATCAAATAAACCTCTATTCTCTTGCAGGGAGTAAGAGGGGCAGCTGCATAGCTGCACAAGATTGGGAAGGAACCTCAAGGTTCTTACAAAGACTTGTAGTTTATCCTCCTCATTGTTTATCTCTACTGTACCTGGTCCTCTAGTATGAGAACCCTTTCAGTGAGAACTATCTTGCTTGCCTCTGACATCCCTTTCATCCCTTATCTACTTTCCAGCTTCTAAAACCATGCTGTCATCTCCAATATGACTTGTTTTAGAATTTAAAACATTTTTTTTTTACTGCCACTTGGCCAGGTTGTAGAAAGAAGCAAATGTAGATGCATATGTACAGTACCCCATGTTTAACCCTAAATCTACTGAATAGAAAGTATAATCCCTTTCTTGCTTAATTGGATCACTTTTGTATAAATGAAGTCACCAGTGTTTTTTTTTGTATCAGTTTAATTTAATCTTATAGACAATAATCTTATTGCTTTAATTCTGACAATGCAGCGAGAGTACAGTGAAACAGGCACTCTCATACATTGATCATGATCATGTAAATTGGTACAACCGTTTTGGAAAACAGTTTAGTTTCAGTATATATTTAATTCAGTACATATTTAAAGGCATTTAAATTTTAATGCTATTGGGGCCCGTAAAACTCTACTTCTAAAAATTTATTCTAAGGAAACAATCTTAAATACAAAAATAAGAAAATTATGCACAAAGATACTTATCATGCACTTATTATAAGAGAATAAAACAGATAATAAACTACTATCAGTAAGAAAATGGCTAAATAAGTTAAGGTATAAACACCCAATAGAATACTATACAGGTATTTAAACAACGAAGATGGAAATAGGGCTAAAGGTCAACTCAAAAGAGTTGTAGCCTCAGTGAGAAAGGGGTTTTTAGAGATAGAACAAAACCTGATAAATATGCTTATTGAGGATATATTTGTATATTATTAGCATGTTGGGGTTTTAAAAACAGTGATTTGGTCTTGGACAAAACATTAATTATTGGAGGTATCTTCTAATTTTTAAGAATTAATTCTTATAAAAGTATAAGCTGTGATTTACAAAACAGAATCCAAGTACTTGAAAAACACAAGTCAGTTTGGTTCAAAAGGACTTGGGGATATTGAAATCAGCATAACTTATTTTTAAAGCAATGCTAAATAGCCTCTGGATGTCTACTTTGATAATGATACATGAATATTCTTACTCCAGGGGCCAGTGCAACTAAATACTTTGGAACATTGGTGTTTTAAATTTATGCCAGCACCCTCTTTCTTGGGAAGAGTGAGAACCATCTCATATAAATAAACTCAACCCATTTGTTCACATTATTTCTAGCTGATACAGATATGCAGCAAAGGGATTCCCAAATTTATAATTGGTAAGCTACAAAGAATATTTGGGATCTCATTAAAATCTATATTCTAGAATTCAACTCTCCTGTACCCTAAGTCAACTGTTCTTTGCACTGGACTTTATTGTCATTTCACTAGACTGAAAAAGCTTCCCTAAATGATGATCAGCTGTAATGCAGAGATTAACCTCTCACTTCCTGGTAATGATTTTAGAGTATTAAAAAGCTACAGTGAGCCTGAAGCAAGTGAGAACATTAATGATCAATTATGTTTGAACAAAGTTTATGATTGAAATTCAATGACTGAAGCCATTGTGACAACATTACTCTAATAATCAGAATGGCTTAATGGCCTATGTCAAAGTGGAGTATCACCATATATCATTTATATCATCTTGCAAGCACTGAGAAAATAACTAACTTGAGATATTTTATGCTGGTTGACTCCTTGCAAGGATTGTTTATTTAAAATGAGGTAAGTGGAAATTCTTCCTTACTGATTCTACTGACTACTTCAGTCATACTAATGATATGTACTTCAGTGCCTATGATAAAAATTTGACCCGGAATTAATTTTGTGCCTTGAGTGATTCTCCAGTGTAGACAGAATTCCATCTTAGTGGGCTACTATCATAGTATTTTATTCTATGCAATGACTAATTCAATTTTCCAAATGAAATACTCTATTAATGCGACTTTGGTGCTGTAAATATAATCTATTAAAAGAAAGCCTTATAAATATATATATGAATGATTGAAAGCCCCTCTCTATAAATCTGTTTAAAATACTATCCTTTTAGTTTATTGCATGTCAGTACAATGATCTATGAATATGTATTTAATATTATAAAATTAAGTGCATCACGATTTTTTTTCTTAGTATCAAGAGATATCAGTACCATGAGGAGTAGAGATAAAATTATACTAGGAATGTGGGATGTGAATAGATTCCTTTCTTTTAGTTGTGTGTGCTAGTGGCAATACTATAGTCATCTTCCTTAGACCCAGTCATGTAGTGATTTGGGAAAGGAAAAAGGGAAAGAAATGTGTAACCTTGGGAAACCCCAAGGCTTACCAGAAATGAGACATATTCCTTAATGAAATGTCAGGTCCTTGTGATAAGGTGGAAAAGAGAAATAAAACTGCATTGAGAATAAGATTTAAGTCAGTAATTCTACTGTGCTACTAGCTGTCAAATTTCCACAGGATGAGCTCTTTTTAAAAGGAAAAATAAATTTTTCTATACTCACAACTTATCAATATGGCATTTTGAAAAATATGCCCAATTTTATTGTAAATATATTCAAATATACTTGCTCTCTTCCTTTAAGACACTAATCAAATAACTCTTGTTTAGAGTTTCTTTTGATATATTTCTTCTCCTCAGTAGATTGTTGCTTAGATTACAGGATCCCAATAGTATTTTGTACTTAATTAATTTCAGCAAGTAGTTCACTATTGTGTAGTAATTTGTGTTCATGTCTATTTCTTCCACTAAGTCAGGAGTTCTTTAATGTCTGGACTATCTTACTTATTTTCAGGTTCCAAGTAAAGATCACAGGGCCATATAGACAATTCTAAATAAATGTTTTAAAATAATGATTTGGTTATCAGCAAATATCAAATCCCTACCATGTGCCAAGAGCAAGGGTAGGCAGTGGGGATTCTGAGTGAAAGAGATAGCCCTTAATGGAATTTACATACTAATGTAAGATAGAATACTATACATAAATTACATATCTATATACGATACATATATAATCTGTTCACATCAGAAGAGTTTACTGTTTGTCGTAACCAAAATCTGGTGGTAGGCAGTTGGGCCCCAGAACTCCCTCTTAGAGCAGTTACTTTAGGAAGCTTATAATTATAAATTCTTCTCTGCCTCCTAGAGATTTAAATCTCCTACCACCCAGAGCTGTACTCTCAAGGACCTGAGAACCAGTGTCTCTTTGAGGTAAAAACATTCAAGGAGGTAACTCTCACTCTCGTTCCCAGTCTTTGTTGGAGGGAAATGACCCAATGTAGCAACCTTGTTTTAACTTGCAATACTGCCTCCAGTCATGAAGATACAGCTGTTTGTTTATCTTCTGGATAAACTTCAGTGAAAGAACCCATACAGCCTAGTCACAGGAACCCACCACTCTCAATACCCTCAATGCCTTACCTAAGCATATCTCAGTCTTGAAAAAGTCTCCTGCCTTTTGTTTCATGAAGTTGAGTCACATTGGATCCTCTTTGCTAAAGCAATAGTCATTACTGAATAACATCTATCCTCAGCACTTTGGTGTCTGGCTTTATCTTTGACAAATGTGTATGTGGAGAATGAACTCTTAGGCAGAAGAAAAGGTTCTCAGGTTGAAGTTCGCTTGGTGGTTTTGAGGAACATGAGAGGCCAGAGAGGCAAAATCAGAGTGAAAGAGGGCAAAGTGGTGGGAATGAGCTCAGAATTTGATTGGTATGCCCTCAGTAGAACTTTGGATCTTAGGTGAATAAGATAGACAGACATTGGAGGAACTTCAGCAAGGAATATCATGATCTGACTTACTCTCCAAATATTACTCTGGCTGTGGAATGAAGCCAGACTGGTGGCAAGCTGGGGACCAAAATGGAAGGATTGCTGATTAGGAGGTGATGGAAATGTTCAGAAGAGAAACAGCATGGGTTAGACTATGTTGTTGGTTGTGATGAAGGTGTTGAGAAGTTGTCAGGCTCTGTATAGACTATGGAAGGAAAGCTAACAGAATTTGCCACCAGATTGCATTTGGAGTGTTAGAGAAAAAAAAGAAGTCTTTCTTACATGAACAACAAGAAATAGATTCCATAGGAGAAATAAATACACATATTCTCACAGTTAAATTATAAGAAGCCATTCTTTTAGAAGGGACAATATCTTACCCTTCACACAATCTCTAATTTGTAATAATTGGCAACCAAAGTACCAACCAAAACTTGTCAGAAGATTTTGAATTTTAGTGCATGTCCTCTGAGTCATGAATTTTCAGAATAGTTAGATTCACACAAAGTTCATCTACTACGTAGCATTGTTTTCATAAGCATATCTTCCTGGTCAGGTGTGGAGAGTATTCTGTGCCCTCCATTCTTTCATACATTTTTTTATTTAAAAAAAAATCAAGTTACCTCATCTACCAGCCATAACAGTGGTCCTCTTGGCACCATCTGGGCTAATTGCTATCCTCTTAAATTGAATGCATCATTAGACCAAATGCATGAGAAATTTTGCACAAATTGGGCATTTTAATTCTGTATTAGAGGTCACTGATATGCATGCTTTTGACCCATAGGCAAAAAATAGTTCATAGTAAATAAGCTAGTCTGGCATACTTAATTTGTAAAAAAAGAAAAATTGTAACTTAAGACCATGGGAGAAATTTCTTTGATGGCATGTAAACAAGTTCCTCACTCAATGATTTTGCTCCCCTTCACTAGGGATTACAGACAATATTTTGAATACTTAAGGCCTATACTATTCTGAAAAAATAATAGGAAATATATCTAGGAGAGACCATTTAAAAGTGTTCCTATAGCCAAAAATTTTCTAAAACTTTTGTACTGAATCCGGGAAACATAGAGTTTAGAAAAAGGATTTAAAAAAGATCTCGGGTTTCAACTAAAATCCCTACATCTAAAATATAATCCCAAATAAAACCATTTAAAAAACAACAATCTAGGAACCTGTTAATCTCCATTTTGGATCTGGGATAGTACCACTCATTCATGCATGCAGTGAAATGGTACTAAGATCCTGCTATATGCCAGTCCTAGTGTTATACACTGGATAAGTCAGTGTGCTCCCTAAAGTACTCATCTTAACTCCCAATAGAAACCTCATCCTCTCAGCCTACTGACTAAACCCAACATTTGTTTAATTACTTTCTTTATGCACAGCACTTATCTTTAGTGTCTGAAACCATTCACGTTTATGTTGAATCCAGACACTGACCTCAAATTTAGTTTTACGAACTAACAAATTCTGAATTTACTACTGTGAAAAATGGATTGTAAAGAAATGATACCTAAATCCTTTTTCTGTATTCCTCTTTCAGAATGCACTAACATTTTAGTTTCTTTAGAATGATCTTTAGTAGCACCTGGCAGACTCAACAGTAAAGCATGTGACTCTTGCTTGATCTTGGGGTTGAAAATTCAAGCCCCATATTAGGTATAGAGATTACTTAAAAATAAAATCTTAAAGACCTTATGTATTTGTCTTTTATTCATTTCTCTATCTTCCCTATAGGGAATGTTAGTAGGATCATTAAAATAACTGTGAACATTTTAAGGTCTTTATGAGACATTAAACATTTTGGTTTATATATACTGAGGAAAAAATTAAAGGCAATTTATTATTGTCTGAATATATCCTGATAATTTGTTCACATTATCATCAGAATATTTTAAAACAGATACATTATATTTATAAAGTGTTTACTTTTGTCAAATCACAATTACATATAAACGGTTTTTACCTAACAAAAATCCTGTATAAGAAACTATCATTTTTTTCAGTTCCATCCACGTTGAAGCAAATGGTGGGTATTTGTCATTTCTAGTGGCTGAGTAATATTCCATTGTATACATAAACCACATCTTCTTTATCCATTCATCTTTCGATAGATACCGAGGCTCCTTTCAAATGAAGAAACTTAAGCAGAGAACAGCTGTAAAAAAGTGCTTACCGAAGGTAATTTCCATTCTTTGTTTTCTTTCCATAACAAGAGATATCATACAACTAAGTGCAGAGTTTAAAATGACCTCAATCCTTGATTGCATTAGTATGAACTACTCCTGTCTTAATTGCCTAAAAAAAAAAAAAGAAAAAGAAAAAAAGAAAATGATGCCATGTAAAAAAAAAAATTCTAGGTACTTATATTAGCTCTATGTTTTTATATGTAACAGTCAATCTTACAAAATTAACCAAAAGGGAGAAGAGAAGAAATAACAGCAGAAATTGAAAGGAGAACCAAATGATAAAAGTGGATAAGTTTCCTTATCCATTTATCTACTGAAGGACATCTTAGTGGCTTTCAACTTTTGGCAGTTGTGAATAAAACTGTTATAAATATCCATTTATATTGGATTTTGTATGGCCAAAATTTTCAACTCCTTTGGGTAAATACCAAAGAGCACTACTGCCGAATTTTATTAATATGTTTTGTTTTGCAAGAAACTACTAAACTATCTTCCAAAATGGTTGTATTATTTTGCATTCTCATCTGGAATGGCCAAGAGTTCCTGTTGTTCCACATCATTGCCAGTATTTGGTGTTTTCTGAGTCCTGGAATTTAGCCATTCTAATAGGTTTGTGGTAGGATCTCATGGTTGTTTTCATTTGCATTTCCTGATGACATGTGGTATGGGTCATTTTTTCATGTGCTTATTTGCCATGTGCGCATCTTCTTCAGTGAGGTATCAAAGTCTTGGTCCTGTTTTTTAATTAAATTGTTTGTTTTTTTTATTGTTGAGTTCTAAGAGTTCCTTGTAATTTGGGGATAACAGTCCCTTTTAAGATGTGTCTTTTGCAAATATTTTCTCCTAGTCTGTGGCTTGTTTTTCAATCCCTTGACAGTGCCTTTTGCAAAGCAGATATTTTAAACGAAATGTTGATGGTGGATCAAAGATAGTCTTTTTAACATATGCCACTGAAACAACTAGACATCCATATGCAAAATAATGAACCTAGAGAGACCTTACAATCTTCACAGAAATCAACTCAAAATAGCTCATAAACCTAAATGTAAAATGCAAACCTATAAAACTCTTAAAAAGATAATAAAGGAAAAAATCTAGATGACCTTGGTTTGGTGATGACTTTTGAAATACAATACCAAAGGTATGATCCATGAAAGAAGAATCGATAAACTGAACTCATTAAAATCTTTATCTCTCTTCACTTCACAGATTTTCTTTAGACAATATTATCCACACTTGTACTTTCAACTCTCATTTTTTTGTTTGAACTATAAAACATATCTTTAATACAGACCTCACTTGAGTTCCAAACTCCTATTTTTAAGGCCTCTTGGTATTTCCACGCTGATGTGCCACAATTATCCTACATACAATTTGTACCAAACTAAAATTCCTGTCTTCCTTTTCCAAACATGATCTTTATCCTTTATTCCCTGTGTGATTATTTATATCACCAATCATGCCATTCTTAAGTTAGAAATCAATATGTCACTCTAGACCTCAACTTCTTTATCACTGATTATACTTTATATCATTTATTATTACTTTATCACTGATTGTCAATTCTATTTCCTGCGTACTTTCTAAATATTTATTAGGTTAATCTCTTTCTCCTATCCAAAGTGTTGGTGTTAGTCAGACACTCACAATTTTCTTACTAGGACATTTGTGTTAACCTGCTTCTCTGTCCCTCTAAAATTCTTTCTCCATACTGCCTCAACAGTATAAACACTAAAATGTGAATCTGACCATGACACTTCCTCTTGCTTTTAATCCAGTAATAACTATCTACGGCATTTAGAATAAAACATACATTTTATGAGATGATGTACAACTTTCTGTGTTTTCAGCCACCTCCCCATCTTTCCAGCATTATCTCCTACAACCTTTACCTTCCACTCTATACTGTGCTCATACTGAGCCACCTCACTTGCCACAACTCTCTCGAGACTCTATCTCAGATCCGTATTTGTTATGTATTGCTGTCTCTGTTGGGAATGGAGTCCCTTGCCTTTAACATCTGGCTAATTTCTACTCATCCTTCCTAATTTCAACATTACCTCTTCCTAGAACCTCGATTTCCCCTAGGCTGTGTTTGGATCAGTCTCTCCTTGATTCCATTATCACTTTGTGCAAACATCAATTTGAACACTTAGCACATGGCACTTTTTAAAAGATTTTTTTAAATTTATTTATTCATGAGAGACACACACAGAGAGAGGCAGAGACATAGGCAGAAGGAGAAGCAGGCTCCCCACAGGGAGCCCAAAGCGGGACTCGATCTCAGGACCCCCAGATCGTGATCTGAGCCAAAGGCAGATGCTCAACCCCTGAGCCACCCAGGTGCCAGGCACATGGCATTTTGATGGTTTGTGTGTGTATGTAGCCTTACTAATGGCTGTTTTTATACCATACTGGATGGCTAGTGCTTTTTTTTCCAAATAAATATTTCTAGATGAGATTATAAAATCTATTCTAAGATTAATATTATATGAATTACATTATTTAGATATGAAAAACCTGGGTGCAAGTTAGGTTTTGCCACTGATCGTCCTGGCTGCTAAACTTTGAAGTGTTAAAACACTAAATTATCAGCTCCTGAAGACCAGGAATGTTGCCATTATTGTCAAAATAGTAATTATTCAGTGATACCTGTTCATAAATGTTCATATGAACAGATTATTGTCTGAAGGACCTCTGGAAGAAATTATTGATAGCAATGGATGGTTCAGTGCCACTGCTCAAAGGTGATGTTGGGGTGCTTCAGATTTAGTCTCAAAGCCTGGACATCGTGGCCTACTCTTTACCCCAGTCTAGAAGGTTGTGACTGCATCTCCAGCTTCCTTAAGCTGGCAGCTAAGGCAATGTTTGCTAGAGGGCATTCTCAGCCAGGACTTCTTTTGAAAACTATTTTTATTGTTGCCCCTATGCCTTTCTTAAGCTGATGGAAATAAGACATATTTATTTTATTGGGATTTTTTTTTCTTAAATGATTATGCAAAGTACATAATGAATGAGACTTAAATCATTGAAAATCATTTAATTACTCTGCTTCCTTGGGTATTTTTCCATTTACATTTCTCCTTAAATAACTAAACATGTCCTGTTTTTCAGGGATGTTTTTCTATAAACCTGACGAATAGCCATGGATGTTCTTCTCTGTAGTCTCTCTTTCACTAGAAAATGAAGTTAAAAGTTAATTACAAATCAGAATGCCATAATTTTTCATGGTCACAGCACAAAACAACATCAGAAATACATACAAAACTCTTTTAACTCTGGACTAGAAATGAATTATCTAAAATTTGCCTTATACTGAGAGGATAAAGGTAATGATATTTGTGTTTTCTAGGCCAGAGAATGACAAAAAGGCCTGGAATACACGAATATTCTCAGGACAAAAATACATGCTTCAGACTCAGAAAAAAAATCTCAGGGATTGTAAGCTTTTGTAGAAAGACTGATACGTTAAAAATTCAAAAAGTTTCAAAATGCAAAGCTTTGGAGCTTGTAGTAAACTTGCAAATAAAATTTAAGGCTTTACTGTAGGTCGTGTTTACTTTTTTTTTTTTTTTAAGATTTATTTATTTATTCATGAGAGACAAAAGAGAGAGAGAGAGGCAGAGACATAGGCAAAGGGAGGAGCACGCTCCATGCAAGGAGCCCAATGTGAGACTCGATCCTGGGACTCCAGGATCACGCCCTGAGCCAAACTCAGAGCTTAACCGCTGAGCCACCCAGGTGTCCCAGTCATGTTTACTCTTAAATCAAACTAGATAGTCAGAACTTCGTTTCTTTTTTCAAGTAAATATTTTGAGATGGGATTATTAAATGTACTGCCATATGAGCTTAACATTAAGTGTGTTACATTATTTAGATTTTGGAAAAATCTGTGTTCAACTTAGTTTCTGCCACTGGACTTCCTAGCTACTGAATTTCCAGCAGATCTGAACTTTTTTGGGACTTCCATCACCTAATCTCTAAAAATGGTGATTACAAATGATACATATGTCATATATCATAAGATTGCCGGGGATATATGAAAAAAAGTTTTATTAGACAGCTATATGTAGTATAAAATACTCCATATTAGTATTATAATTTTTTTATTTTTTGTTAAAGATTTTGTTTATTTATTTGAGAGAGAGAGAGGGAGGGAGAGGGAGAGAGCACAAGCAGGGGGAGCAGCAAAGGGAGAGGGAGAAGCAGGCTCCCTACCAAGCAGGGAGCCAGATGTGGGGCTTTATACCAGGACTCTGGGATCATGACCTGAGCTAAAGGCAGATACTTAACTGACTGAGCCCCCCAGGTGTGCCAGTATTATACTTTTTTAAATCCATATTCTCTCTCCTCAAATTAAGAAAGTATATATTATATAGATTACATATTATATGACCCAAGCATCATATCTGCTTTTAACAGGGGTATTTAAATATTATTTACTAATTGATTGAGGATAATACGTAGCAGGTTGTTTTGTTTGGAGGATCTTAAATAGTAGAATGAGTTTATAGCTGTAGATCAATTGAAATGGTATATGGTCCCTGAAAAATAAATTATGCAGCCCCTGATCTTCATGAATTATTTTTTGGCCTGACTTTTGAATTACTGCAGTTCATTTATCCATTCTCTTTAACACTCATATGGCAAGATTTTATTAAAGCTCATGCCATGTGCCAGGCATTGGATTATGTGAATAAGCTAAAATCCTTAAATTCAAAGCAGTCATAATGCAGGAGAGAGAGACAAACAACTAAAATGCTATATACAAGTGCTAGGATACATGCAGAGGATACTGTGGGAAAATGGTTTCCCAGAGGAAGTGACCTCAGAGTTGAGCTTTTAAAAATGAGTAGCAGGTGCTCGCTTTGGCAGCACATATACTAAAAGTGAGTAGCAGATACAGTTAGCTCCCCGAAACAGTATAGTAAGAGTTAGGGAGTGGTGGAGAAGGAGATACTGTCAAGGCAGGAAAGAGCATGTGTTTTCCAGAGGGAGGAGCATATGCAAGAGTAGAAATTGAAGAGTCTATTTCAGCAAAATCCTTATAACACTCACCAGCGAGGTTCTTTTCCCTGCTATGGAGAGAAAGAAAAGAGCACATTCAGGAACTCTAAGAGATTCGGTGTGGCAGGAGAACAAGACAGAAATCACAACACGGCTAGAGCAAGACCTAGAAGAGAAGCAAAAGATGGAAAAATGCAGTGTAGTACTCGAGGAGTTTAAATTTTATTATTGAAGGCTGTGGATCCCTCTGCAAGAATTTTGAGCAGGGTTGTAATTTGATTTGGTTTGGATTTCATGTGTATTCAAATGTGAGGGTGGGGTGAAGTGTGAACTGACCAGATTGACAGTTGACACTGTTGTAATGACCTGGTGGAGACAAGAAAAAGGTATGAACTGAGAACTTGTCAGTGGAGACAAACTTCAGAGAATCTCAGAGAGCAAGACTTGTCCCTTTTTAAGAACCATCAGTGTCTTTTCAATTCTAATAAAAATAAAATCCAAACTCTTTATCATGCCCTCCAAGTCTCTGCAAAACCTAGCTCCTAAGTGACAATAGATGGCAATATAACACAGTATCAAAAGAGTGAACTTGTCTATATCTCAGTCTCAGTTCACCAATTAGTACAAGTGTAAATTACTTAATCTCCATGTGATTCTGTTTCCTAATTCCCAAAATAAGAATAAAAATCATAAAGTATATATGAGTGTAAAATGTAATAATCCACTTCAAATTCTCGAACAATAATTAGGCTATGCAAAGCACTCAATGAATGTCAGCTAATCAAAACATCTCAAGCCATTCTCTACATTCATATACTTCAACTTCACTTGCCTTCTGACAGGCCACAGAATAAACTTACAGGTTTGGGAGGATTGAAACTTTTTGTCCTAAATTTAGCCTGGAACACTTTCCAATGGGCTTGTTTCCTTACACCTTCAGCTCTTGGCTTGATAAAACCTTCCTTGAACACTGTGTAAAATATATACCCTCCATTATTCTTCATCATGTCAACCTGGTTATAGTCCTCATAGAATTTAGCATAAGCTATAAACATTTAGTTTATTTATCTATTGTGTGTCTCCCCAACTAGACTAACAGCTCCGTAAAAATTCCTTATTCTTTCATGTAATTCTGTATCCACTGACCCTAGGTCAGCATCTGGTGTAAAATATGTTTCAATAAATAAATGTTAAATATCAACTAATATAGTACAACACATAGACTTGGAAAGTGATCCAATGTGGAAAGTATGGACTCATGGCAAGGGAGAGGTCATGAAGCACGATGAGTATAAGGGGAGGAGCAATTTGGGTGGTGAAGAAAGATGAACATTTTAGATTTAGACACATCTGTGGACACAAGTAAAGCTGTGGAGAACTTGGATACCAGGGCTGAATCTCCAAAGAGAGGATTGAATTCAAGATAGAATCAATAGATAGTAATAGTTATAATCATGAAAATAGACACATTCACCTGGAAAGGGCTTTCTCAAGGAACAGTGACAGTAGCTTGGGAAGAGACCCAGGGAGCACCACAACTAAAGATGCAAATAGAGGAAGTCTGACTGATAGGGGAACTTAGGAAAACCACCCACCAAATAAAACAGGTGTGAGTGGTATTATGGAAGCCATGGGAGAAGTTATTTAAATCCTTAGGGATAGCCTGGTAGTCCAGGTTTTTAGCTCTTTCTGTAAATGTCAGGGATTCAAAGCTCTTCATGAGGTATCACTCTGTCCTCAAGCCACATTGTTTTGGGCTTTTGTCTGCTTTGCTCCCTGGACATCCCTGGTACCTATTTTCATTATTTTTCCCTCTATTTCATTAGGCAAAATTCTCCTTTTTCCCATCCTTAATATTATGAAGATTTTAGTTGTATGGTCCAGAGTCCTCACTTTTAGCTCTAGTTTTCTTCACTCGGAATTCACTAGAAAGGTACTCTAGACCACAGAGTTGAAGGTGCCTGAGATGCCTTCACATGGCCAAAGTTTCTCAAGTGGGTATGAAAACTGGGTCTTATTACTGACATTCTTTACCTCTTACTAAGAGAACACGGGCATGTACACATAGTGTATACACTTAGAAAGGTCCTGTTCGATGGTGTGTTCACCATCAAATGGACTTATTTGATGGCATGCTACATGAGCTAGAGAAATAAGTGAACCAGCATGGGAAACTAGATTACTGATTAATTTTTTTTAGGAAAAAGTAAAAAAGCAAAAAAACAAAACAAAACAAAAACAAAAAACAAAAAAAAAACAAACAAACAAACAAAAAAACTTGTTAGAGAAAAGTAAGATTCTTTCATTAGGAAATTTTCCTGATTGTGTGGAAACAAATGTACTTTCAAAATAAATTTGAAGCAGATTGTGAGGAAAGAAGGGAGGGTTATTCTCTGGCAGGTTATCTGCTTGTTTTGAATAAAGACATTCTTAGAAATCTGTGAACAGAGAATCTGGAGTGCTAGTGAAATGGAAAATTATTATTAGTGAAAACAAAAACCCACACTGTCTCTTATTCCAAATGTGGCAGGTGTTTTGCCTAACTTCATCACTGAGATTGTGACATGATAACTCGTTGTCTTATGAATGATTTTTGAGCCTCATCTATTCAACAACAGTTGTCTAACAATAGCCCAAGACACTATGTGATGATTCAGCTGCCGATTCCAATTGGAATTTGGCATCATCCCTAGAATCCCATTTGGATCTACCTAATTCAGCGACTGAAGGAATTCACTGGAGTACTTTGAAAAAAGCTGGCAAAAGAGAACTCAGTAATTAAAAACTTTACACAATCAAGATGATTCCTACTTAAACCATGCCTTTTATTATTTTCTTTTTGTTCCTGTGGATCTCTTCTTTTTTACCTCTAGTCCTTCTTGAATATTTGTGCAGAACAGTTTAATGCTAACAAAGCAAGTCTCAGGAAATGAGTGTGCCATCAAGAGAGAAAGAACAGAATCAGGGAAATGGATAGTGGCTAACAAAATTGCACACACAGTTTTTAAAAAGGACAAGATAAAAAAAGTACCTTACATTTATCATTATGTGAAACCTGGAGACAATTTTTGACTCAATAGGCAGGAAATTAGACACGAGATTTAGGCATTGTTAATGTGACTTTCATACTTGAGTCCTGGCTCATTGTAATGAAAGTCACCTCTCTGCCTCTCCTGGAATTCTAGCTTTTATGACATTTTTGCCGAGCTACCCTCTATCCTTTAGCCATTCATCCTAATCGTCTATGGCAGCACAGAGTCCACATCACAAGACACAGCCTTTCTGCTTCTGTAAATGAGTTCAACCACTTCAAAAGCCACTCCCTTTGTTCCTTGATTTCTTTTTGAGCTCCTAGCAACCACCATTGTGTCAGATTCTAAATTTAGATGTATTTCATGCATCTCTCTGAATCTCTAAATTATACTCCATCACTGCACAACTGAGATTAAACCTTGGGCTCTTCATTCTGCGTAGAGGTAACTACCACACACTTATTTCTTTATGCATGGAAGCCTTAACAAAAGTAGGTGCACAGGAACAAAAAGGCAATGCTGAGATCTGTTACAAATGGTGGAGCTACTAAGTCAGTCATTTGCTCACATCCCTCTTTCTCCTCCTCTCTGTCATTATGAATTCCTCACAGTAAATTCCGTACTTAATTCCTCAGCACCTCTCATGCAAATTAATAATTTTTAATTAGATTGGCTCATGCAGCTTGGTAATTTAAGTTAGGCAAACTCTCCTTAGAAAGTGAAGAAGGAGGTAACAGGTCTACAGAGGGTAGTTGAAGAAGTACTCCCCAGCGCTTATATCTGTGAACACATTACACAGGTTTTTTATGGGGTTTAACCCCCTTATCTAAATTTTCACAGTCCCATTAGAGAGAGACAGGATGCAGTGTGATGCTGACTTAAAACCTGAGGGGACTGGTATTCTATAAACCAATCAAAGCATAAAATGCAGACGCTATGAGGGATGTGTTTCCAAACACTGGCTGGGCTTCTACACCAATGATATTCATTATTATTTTAACTCTGTTTTCCAGAGTTGTATCCTGGAAAAAAAAAATCTATAAGGCCTATACCTTCATCTTTTTGCTTCTGGATCAACTGTGTTAACCTAAATCTCTGTCGGGAATTTCTCCTCCTATTTTTTTTAAAGATATTCAAGGAAGAAATTGTTAGACCTTTAAGTAGGAATGGACTCCAACACTTCCACATTTAGAGGAATAGAAAACCCACAGGTAATTTCTTTGATCATCTTATTTGAGAAAGTCATGAAGCAATGGTTAAGAATAAATCTTCTGGAAACCTGACAGTATAGCCCTAAGAAATCAGCAACTATAACAGTAAAACACCCTTTTACCCAGTAGCAAGTACACATTTTGTTCCTACTAGTTGCTGTGCAAATTCATAATGCGTAGCACATAGTAAACACGCGGTAAATATGTGCTCACTGAGAGAATTATGAAATAAATGCATCCTGGTCACTAAGGCAGCCAAGGGTACATTACAAATACACATAATCCCTGCTTCACTGCCCACTCAATTGGACTCAATTAATTCCAGGTTGATGTCTGGTCCAGTGACTGCTCACACCTTCAATGTTACATCTTTCTTAAAATGTATGTTCTCACCATAACAGTCAAAACGATCATTTTCATATTCAAGATATATCTATTGAGTTCATGTTATGTGTTTGCACTTTAGTAGGATCTGGGGGTAAAGAAAAATTATAACCAAAAGTACATAATCTAAATGGAAGATGCATGTGTGAAGAAATGCAGCAATTGCAATAAAACTAATAACACTGGACTCAACATTCTTGTGTTTATCATTCATAGTTTTGACCATTTGAAAGTGGTTCCTAAGCTTGTGACTTGGGACTGATCGTTATTTTTTTAAGCATTGGTTTGACCATGAGTTTCACGGGCCTTGCATGCAGATACTAGTCAGGTATTAACTGTAGTTGGCTCCATCTGACATCTTCATCTCCACAGATTTTTACTTATCATGGTGGGATCCTAAGTATTTATGTATACAAGAACTATCTGAAATTATGATCTTTGAAATTTGCGGTTCAGATGGGTTTTTTTCAAGGTATTTCAGATGAAAAAATGAAGGAGAAAAATAAACTCTAAGGGAAGCCTGGGATAAGCTTTAAAATGGGAAATATAGTTTATCTGCATGTCCAAATATTGGTAGATCCTTTCTAGGAAGTACCTGTAAAACTAATGAATGCAAACATGGAAGCACAAAACATCCCCATGGATGACGTAAATATCACTATGGCTGAAGCATAGGGTATATGTAGGAAATGTCCTGGAGAATGTACTTCACTTGTTAGGCTATGAGATGCTCATTTCTTAATGTCATGTTCAGAAGTAACAGGATTAGATGTGCTTTTAACATCTATCATGTAATTAAAAACTACTGTATATAAGAATACTTTTTTATATTCTATTTTTAATGGAATTTCTTTATTTTAGGTTTCTCTGGAAGCTGACCTCAAAGAAAGATTTGAGTAAAACAAGGTTTTTTTTTTCTTAAAAATATTTATGTATTTATATTTTGGGGTAATCCCGGACATCGCCTATGACAGTAATACAGTCACATCGTTGTGACAGTAATACAGGTAAGGCAAAGGAGACAAGAGTTTATTGTGCTACTTGCCCACTTGCATGCCTGGAGATTAATCCCATGGGATTCCTGAGATCCAGTGTCAAGTATACATTTAGGAGTTCCTCCCCAAGCCATCTGCTCTGGCCTCCTGAGCAAATAACAAAGTAGGCATTCTTGGCCAGAAAAATACTCTAGAGCAGCTAACTGTGAGTATTAGTAGGTGGATGTCACTGAAAAGCCAAGGGAAAGAGGATATATGCCAGGGCACCAATGTCCTCCATTATTAAGAAGATTCCAGGGATACACTTCTCAGAAAAATATCATGTATATTTGTACAAATCCATCAGTGCAACTAGAAAACTATTTTAAGATAGATTGTATAGGAGAGGGTCATCAGCTTCAAATATCATGCTCCTCTACATACTCCTCTGCATTGTCACATTCATATTATTTTCATGGAATTGTCACTTATTTCAACTTTTTTGATTATCCTCTAATCTCTGGACATATGTAAGGCTGATAAAATTGTTCTTGTGTTCAAGATGAAGAAACTGAGTTAGGAGGAATTAAGTATTTTGTCATTTAGCTATAGAAAACCAAGTTTTCTTTTTCCTCTTGTTTTTTTCTCCATTTAACTGCCATAAAAGGGACATTTAGCTTGTCCATATCTTTCTCAATGTTGATTCATTTAAAAATTAAAATTATTTTTATTGGAATGCAGAAACAATTTGTTAGAAGGTGGAGGAGGGTCAGTAAAGTATCCTTCAGACTATGAAGGCATTCTAAGAGTGAAGAAAAAGGAAGCCACTGCATTCCACTTACACAGAGTTTTCTTCAGGGTCACTTATGGACAGGGGCGATCAGATGGGCAAATGATCTGGTGGCCATGCATCCACTCTCCTCCCCTATTGTCTGTTAAGTCCAGACCTTAACCCTCAGCTTTATAGAGGAAAGGGCATGGTGGTGAGGTCACAGGGTAGTTATCTAAAATGGTGCCATTTGTCAAACCAGAGGATCTCTACTACTTATCTACAGCAGAGCCTTCTGTGCACCACTGTATGGAAGATCAAAACAAGCCTTCCATCCTTCCAGTCAGGGCTGACATTAACCTCCATGACATTAACTGTCTGGAACACAGTTAATGCCTTGAGAGAGGTCATTATGCAGGCATAAACAAGATGGAGGGCCACAGTTGGGTTTTCAGACTTATCAGCACTCCTACACAATTCAAATACTTACCATTTGCCAATTATGTTTCTATGACATAAGAAGATACCATGCAGAGAATTGTCTTCTTTTCTGACTGGGCATGTAAAATGTTGTGGGCCATACACAAGGAGCAGAATGAACATGTGGAGGTTGGAGTTGGGAACATTGGATTAGACTTGGCAGGATCACCAACCTGAAAGAGGAGTTATGGTAAGAACAGAAAAGTGAGTATTATAAAACCAGAGTTGAGTTTCAGAGTCGGTACCCTGTGTCCTGAAGAGTTACTGAGTAGATCAGGATAGTTGGAACCAGACACTCAGAAATATTAAAAAGATCAATTTAAATAATCAGTGGATCAGAAACTAGGTAGACAAACTGGAACAAGAAGACAAATTAGAAAGATGAGATGATCTGATCAAAGATTCAGAGCATGAAAAATGAATCATACCAAAAATTTATGAAAACAGCAAAGTTAAGCCATTTAGATAATTGGTCTGGGAAGCAGGACATGGGAATACTTTGTAGAAAGGACATAACTTGGACAGTTCACTGACTGTGAAACAGCAGAACTTGAGTTTCATCACCTTTGGGAAACTTTAAAAAAAAATCCTCCTGCTCCAGAGGAACCAATTCCATGAATTAGCATTTGGGAAGCAATGATTCTATTAATGACTTAAAATTTTTTATATATTTTTTACAGATCATAGATAGGCACGACTCATTTTACTGTGCTTCCTTCTATTGTACTCTGTAGATGCTGTGTTTTTTTACAAATGGAAAGTTTGTGGGAACCTTACATTCAGTGAGTCCCTCAATGCCATTTCTCCAACATTTGCTATTTGTGTTTCTGTATCACATTTTGGTATTCTTGCAATATTTCAATATTTCAATATTTCTTGCTTTTTCATTATTATTATATGTGTTATGGTGATCTGTAATCAGTGATCTTTAGAGTTACTACTGTAATACTGTAATTGTATGGGGGGGCACAAACTGTGCCCGTTATAATATGGCAAAATTAATCAATAAATACTGTTTATAGGGACACCTGGATGGCTCAGTTGTTGAGTGTTTGCCTTTGGCTCAGGTCCTGATCCCAAGGTCCATGGATCGAGTTCCACATTGGGCTCCTCACAGGGAACCTGCTTCTCCCTCTGCCTGTGTCTCTGCCTCTCTCTGTGTGTCTTGATAGATAGATAGATAGATAGATAGATAGATAGATAGATAGATAGATGATAGATAAAGCTGTTTATAAGTAAAGTTACTCCATCAACTTGTTATTCCCTCACCTCTCTCCTTCTCCTTGGCTCTCCCTCTCCCAGAAAAACAACAGTATTGAAAATAAGCCAATTAATAACCCTACAATGACCTCTAAGTGTTCAAGTGAAAGGAATAGTCATATGTTTCTCCATTTAAATCAAAAGATAAAAATGATTAAACTTAGGAAGGCATATTAAAAGCAAACAGGCTGAAAGCTAAGACTCTGTGCCAAACAATTAGTCAAGATGTAATTGCAAAGGAAAATTTCTTGAAGGAAATTAAAAGTGCTGCTCTGTGAACACACGAATAATAAGAAAGCAAAACAGCCTTATTGTTGATGTGGAGAAAGTTTTAATAGTGGTCTGGATAGAAGATCTAACCAGCCATAACGTTCCCTAAAGCCAAGCCTACTCTAGAGCAAAGCCCTCATTCTTCAATTCTATGAAGTTGAGAGAGGTGTGAAAGTTGCAGAAGAAAACTGAAACTAGCTGAGGTTGGTTCTGAGATTTAAAGAAGGAAGTCATCTCTATAATATAAAAATGCAAGGAGAAGCAGCAATTGCTACTGTAGAAGCTGGGCAAGTGATCCAGAAGATCTAGCTCAGGTAATTAATGAAAGTGGCTATGCTCAACAACAGAATCTCAATGTAGATTAAACTCTCTTCTTTTGGAATAAATTGCTATTTTGGACTTCATATCTAGAGATGACAAGTCAATGCCTGATTTCAAAGCTTCAAAGGACAGGATGACTCTTAATAAGGTCTAATGCAGCTGGTGACTTTCATTTGAAGCCAATGATCACTGACCGTTCCAAAAAATTCGAAGTTACTTAAGAGTTATGCTAAATCTACTCTGCCTATGCTCTATAAATGGAACAACAAAGCTTGGATGACAGCACATCTTTTTATGATATGGCTTGCTGAGTATTTTAAGCCCACTTTTGAGATCTACTGCTTAAGAAAAAGATACCTTTCAAAATATAACTGCTCATTGACAATATCCCTGGTCACCCACGCTCTGTGATGAAGATGTACAATGAGATTGATGTTGTTTTCATGCTCAACAACAAAATCCAATCTGCAGCCCATGGATCAAGGAGTCATTTTGACTTTCAAGTCTTACTATTTAAGAATTACATTTAATGAGGCTATAGCTGGCATAGATAGTGATTCCACTGATGAATTTGGGCAAAGTCAATTGATAACCTTATAGAATGTTTTAGATTTCAGTAACAACATTTGTCATTCATGGGAAGAGGTCAAAATAACAACATTAACAGGAGTTTGGAAGAAGTTGACTCCAAATCTCATGGATGACTTTAAGGGTTCAAGATTTCAGGGGAGGAAGTAACCATAGATGTGGTAGAAATAATGAGGAACTAGAATTAGAAGTGGAGCCTAAAGATGGGACTGAACTGCTGCTATCTCAGGATAAAACTTGAATGTATGAGGAGTTAGTTCATATGCATGAGCAAAGAAAGTGGTTTCTTGTGATGGAAACTACCCCTGGTGAAGAGGCTGTGAAGACTGTGGAAATTACGACAAATGATTTAGAATATAACATAAGCTTAGTTGATAAAGCAGTGGCTGCATTTGAGAATATTGACTTCAATTTTGAAAAAAGTTTTACTGTGGATAAAATGCTTTCAAACAGCATCATAAGCTATGGAGAAATCACTTAGAAAGGAGGAGTCAATTGATGCAGCAAACTCATTGTCCTCTTATTTAAGAAATTGCCACAGCTACTTGAACCTTCAGCAACCACCAACCTAATCTATCAGCAGCCATTAATATCAAGGCAAGACCCTCCACCAGCAAAAGGATTATAACTTACTGAAAGTTCAGATGATGGTTAGCATGTTTTAGTAATAAAACATTTTTAATTAAGGCATATCCATTGTTTTTTTAGGCACAGTGCTATTACACATTTATTTGACTACAATATAGTATAAACATAAATTTTCATGCACTGGGAAACCAAAGCTTTTTTGACTTGCTTTATTGCAATATTCGCTTCATTGTGGTGGTCTAGAACCAAATCTGCAATATGTCTAAAGTATGCCTGTGTAAAAGAAATTGGCTTAAAATAGTAATTGTCAGCTACAAGCATGCACTGCAGTTTTAATGAGGAGGGAAGGTATTGGCGGGGTTTTTCAGATCCATTATGAGTAGTGACACTCAGGGAAGACCTGAGCTCCAAGTGGCTTTTATCTGTAGCACTCCCAGACAGTTGCAAGTCTAATGATGTAAGCATTCTGAGGCAGGTGTCACTAACTGTTTTAACTAATTGTTTTAACACTGGAAGAGAGTGATCTTTATCTCAGGACTTAAAAACAGCAACAAAAGGAATACTCAAAAACTATTTAATATAACTGAAAAAAACTGAATCATTCATAGCTCATAAAATAGATAGCTGAAACATGAGCAAAC
Source organism: Vulpes lagopus (assembly GCF_018345385.1). NCBI lineage: Eukaryota > Metazoa > Chordata > Mammalia > Carnivora > Canidae > Vulpes > Vulpes lagopus. The sequence goes on along the minus strand of NC_054829.1, from coordinate 48,217,403 downwards.
AATATGTTATGAAGAACATGCAAATTGGTTCTGATGCTAGTCTGCAATCTGTCTAAATCAGGGAAATGGGGATACCCTTAGGCAGTTTGCAGTAAATGTTCCCATCTCTTTCTTGGTCTTGTTTGACTGTTAAACACTAGCTTTCTCTGGCCTGGCTCTTGGTCATTCACTAATTCTTTATCTGAAAACCCTATATTCTGTGCCATCAGTGTTAGAATACTCGTGTCATTTTGAATTTGCAGAGAACACTTGATACCTATCTGTAAATCGCTCAAAGATCAGTATTAGATATCCTTTCTGTCTCTATGCCTGGCCTTCCTTTTCTCTCTTTTGCTTCATTCAGCTTGGTTTTACTGAGCCCTTCCCTTCTTCACTTCTACTTTCCTCTGCTGCTGATGCTACCGGTGGAAGCTGAGAGATGTGAGAGGTGCACAGAAGAAAAGTTTCCACCTACTGTATTTTTAAGTTCCTAGTAGTTTTGCTGCTGATAAACTTTCAGGATGATTTACCTCCTACAAAAATATATTCAATATATAAATATAAAACAGATGTTCTTCAATGTGCATTGCAAAAATTGTGTGTCTCCCTGAGTTGCACAGCAGTGTTTGAAAAGGAGATTAGCTCTTAATTTTTAGTACATGAACAGCATTTTCTGATTACATATGATCTGATCATTTCTTTCAATGCTCATAAAGCACTGTAATCTAAGGAGTCAAAAACTTCTCCCAGTTAGCTCACAACTCTGTTCTTTGGCGAAGTTTGTGTAGGTCTCCAAAATTGTCATGGGCTGAACATAAATTGGAAGACAGGGAACTACATAATCTGTTGAGTCCCAAATTCTTCCTGTTTAAAAGAGATGCCTCACCTGGGAAAAAACCTCCTTACCAGGCAAAAGTTCAAACTGAGTTTAGTTCAAAACCAGCAGAGCAGTTCATCTTTAGTTAGACAAGCCATTACTTGAAAAGACAAACCTAAATTTATAACTAAATGAAGGGTCTTATATTCATCATGTGGCAAATTTCAGGTTAAGTCTTAATGATACAGAACTGATGAAATTGACACAGGGTCACTGGACAGGAACAACCCTTTTCAAAAGATGTAGTCCTTGATTAAGAGGTAATAATGTAGTAGTTCCATCACACTATCCCTGGGAAATTTTTATACTGTTTTTCAGCCCAAGTATTTAACACACATGTTAGCTCTAAGATGAACAGGAGTTGTTATGCTTCCTTTAAATCCTGTTTCAAGTTATATACTTAAGAGTACATGTCTTTGGGTTCTAAGTTACTTGTAGGTCTCTCCACAGGCCTAGGAATACACTTCATGAAGCTGAGAATAAGTTAGTTTTCTTAGTGATTTTTCTTTCTAAGATTATTTAGCCCCAATCCATATTTCATCTTCCCTTTCCCCAGGCCAAACTCGGTATAATGCCTTCTCTGGGGTTTCCTTGTCATGGACATGACACAAAAATAAATGGCTAGTTCCTCTTTCCTTCATTTCTATTTCCTTTCCTAGATTTATCTTTGCTCCATTATCTCACTCTCCAATGTCGAGTGGTGGCAGACTTAAAAGTAGTGAGAGGCAGGAATTTGGCCACTGAAAGGCTCTCCTTCATGTGTCTATAAGTGCATTTGAGGCTGACAACTTAAGTAAAGGCTCTGTAATATTTTGACATTGAATAACAAATTGGAAAGAGGTCAAAGGACAAAAAAAACTCTAGAGCAAATAAATATGCATTTAATTTGAAGTTTTAAAACCCTGCATACATGCTAGAACCAAGGCTGTAAGGTTAAGCTGTTGGTGTGGATAAGGAGATCATTCGAGGAAGTCTGATTTTTGTCTTGAATGCGGCTAAAGGAACAACTGACAATAAATGCTAAAGAAACTGTAGTGAAGAGAAGAGGTAGCTGAGAGGCACACTTGGACTGGTCTCTCAAAAGCCACCAAATAGCTCTGGTGCCTTCAGATGTCTCAAAAAAAAATGTATGAAAGGAAAAATTGTACATCCTACTATCCTGATAAAAATATATTTTAAATATTTCTCCCATTTACATTGCATGTTTTATCATTTAATGCTTAAAGATAACAATTATAATGAGATTAAAAGGGTTATAAACACAATTATACTGTGTTTTATTAAATGGCGTATGGGCCTTTTAATGTGCTGTTGAATTCAGTTTGCTAGTATTTTGTTGGGAATTTTTGCATCTATATTCATCAGGGATGTTGGCCTATAGTTTGTTTATTTTCTTGTATCTTTATCTGGCTTTGGTTCCAGAGTAATGCCCATGATGAGCTGGGGGTTTGCCACTGTCTGGTTATCTAGACTCCCTGGTTGGGTGAGCCAACTAGCTATGTTTAAGCAGACCACTGTGTGTGATGGCTGATTGGGTGCTGCTGTTAGCTGTGCTCTGCAGTCTGCTGACACCACTACATAGGATTGCGCTTACCTCTCATTGGGTGCAGCTGCAGACTGCTTTGCCAGTGTTTGGGGTCAGTGACTGTGCACATCTGCAGGCTATGCTCCCTGACCAGAGTGGTGCTATTAATTGGACTCTGTATTCAGGTCAAGACTACAGGCAGGGCTCTGTAGTCAAATGGACCCTTAGGCTATGCTCTACCATCAGGTAAGGCTACAGGCTAAGCCCTAAAGTTGGATGAGGTGATTGGGTAGGCGCCTGGTGCTTCTTTGTTGAACTTTTTTGTTGAGGTTGCTGGCTGGGCTCTCTTGTAGGGCAGATCCTCCACCTACATCTAACCTGGAAACCATTCTCTGATGTTGAGGAGGTTTGCTGTCTAAGCTTCTGGGTCAAGGAGGGCCATAGGCTATGCTTTACAACTGGGTAAGGTCATTGGCTGAGCTACCTTTCCTGGGTGAGGCCACACGCTGCTCAGCAGGGCTGTATGTTGGACTCTACAGTAGAGCAGTACCATATATTGGGCTCTGCACCTGACCAGGATCACTATTTAGGCTCCCTAGTAATGAGATATCAGAGGCTATGATCAAAAGAATGTCATAGCTACCAACCTGGCTCCTTACCAGACCAGAGCTATAGAATGGGCTTCATTGCTACGTGGGTTTCCTGGCCAGTAGTCTCCTATTCTGGTGGGACTAGATGCTACTAGAGTAGTCTCCTGCTCTGGTGGGTGGTAGTGTGAATTTTTTTTACTGCTGGAGCAGATTATCACATGTGCTTCTTAGCTGCCTGGCATCTGTGGCTATGCTTCCCAGTGGGGCAGGACTACAGGTTATGCTCAGCCATTGGGCAGGTCTTTGAACTTGCTTTCCTGCCCAGAGAAGGCCATAGAACATGCTCCACAGCCAGTATGGCCTGTTGGCTAAGCACCTAAATCAGGGTGAACTGCCAACCAAACTCCTTGATAAGATTGGTCTTATCAGCTTGACTCTGCAGATGGGCAAAGCAGCTGGCCAGTATCTCTATTGAGGACCTGGATCCCACAGCAAGCATAAACATGGTTCTCCACGATCCAAGCACTGGCTGCTGTAAGCCCCACCACTTCTCTATCTCTATCTGACCGTGATTGAGGGAGCCTCACGATTCCTCCAGTGTTCCTGGTGAGGCGACACCTGAGTGTGCCTCCCTAGAATCTCCCGTAATACCGGAAAAGCTATATGTCCTTCATGGGTTCTCTTTTTTCACCGAAGAGACTGTATGCCCAGGTGGGGTATTCTTGGTGTGGTTCTGTGCCCTCCTGGGGGAGTAGCAATGCAGTTGAAGTGATACTGATTTTCTTATCCTTGTAATGCTCTTGGTTTCTGTACCAAAGGTGCTTCAGCCTCACCTATGGCTTCTGGGATTTCCACAATGATTTTCTATCTATGGATAGTTGCTAATTGGTCTTATGAGGGGTGCTGAAGTTGAGAACTACTTCTGTTGCTATCTTGTCACTATCTTAAAGATATTTTTATAAGGCCAACTATGAAGTTGTGCTAATGAATTTATATATTCCATTCTAATAAATCATTTATACTAGATTAAGTGTGATTTCCATGGTTATTTCTATGTTCAACATCTTAATTATTATATCATTATAGGGTCAAGTCGTATTCAACTTGAGTAATTTTAACCTGTGACACTTTTCCAAAAATTTTGCCCTATTAAAGTCTTGAACTGCCTACACCTGAAAAGACCTATTCCAAGTAAAACCACTAGAAGCTCAATCACAACTTGTTTTCAGGGAGTATCTGCTTGCAGACATTTAAACCCAATTAAATAAGAGCAGGTAAATAAGTACATTTTTATGGAAGGAGTATATGGGGGAAAAGATCAGAATCTGACTACCTCCATACTAATTGCTTATAAAATTTAAATGTTGAAGATACACTTTTTACTAGAATCTTGAAAACAGCAATGACTATTATTGTAAATCAATAATGAAATCAATAAATCAACGTGAAGAAATTCCCATGCATCTTCTTTTGCTCCTCCAGATCCTTTTTTTTTCCCCTTCTCTACCTCTGCTATCCACAGAGGCTGACCTATTTGGACTCATCAGATGTTCTCTATGGCCTTTGTCTTGTAGCCAAATTCTCGAATATGGAATACAGAGAGGAGTCTCGTGAAAGAGAGGAAACTGAGGTCAGGGTCCTTAATTCCGTAGCCCCCTTTCTTGCTGGGTCACTGATGGCCAGTTGTTTCCCATACAGAAGATCTCAACTTCTGCCAGCCTGTCCATATAGGTCTCTGTTTCATACTGTCTCTAAGTTCTGATCATATTCTTCCTCCATTTACCCTTTCAGAGTAGTAATAAAAAGAACCTTGATGCTAGTTCCCAAGTAGGGCATTATCCCTTAAAATTTCCCTACACCTGTCCATAGCTGTATTGAGATAACTGATATACAAAGAAGAGCACATACGTAATGTGTACAATTTAATGAGTTTGGACATGTGTAAACAGCCATGATACCATCACCACAAGTGAGGTCATAGGCATATCCACCTTTCAGGATTTCCCTTTTCTTTTTTGTACATACACTTAACATGAAAACTACCTTGTTGACAGTCTTGAAGTACACAATACCATACTGCTAATTATAGGTTCTCTGTTGTACAACAGATCTCTAGAACTTATTCATTCAGTAAAATTGAGACTTCATGTACATTGAATAACTTCTCATTTTCACCATCTCCATTTTCCAGGCCCTGGAAACTACTATTGTGTTCTTTGCTTCTATGAGTTTGGCTATTAAATACCTCATATTTAACCTTCTGTGACTGGCTTATTCATGCAGCAAAATCACCTGTCTTTCTACACTAACAATGAACCATCTGAAAGGGATTATTTACAATAGCCAAGATATGGAAACAATCATGTCAATTGACAGATGAGTAGACCAAGAAAAAGTGATGAATGAATCTGGAGGACATCATGCAAAGTGAAAAAAAAAAACACATTTTAAAAATAATCATTTTATTAAACTTTCCTTAAATTGTCCAACTTGAACCTACCATCTCTTTCCTGCCAAAACCCTAAGAAATACTGAAGAAATACTGAAGATATTAGGCAAAGTGAGTGGAAGCACTCCCAATATTTTACTTTATTAGTCATGCAAATTTAGATGAATAATACAGCTTCTTTAGTCTCATTTTTAAAAGATGTTAATGAGGATAACCATTCCTATTTTTAGTAGGCAGAATAATTGGGCCTCAAAGATATCTACTTCCTAATTTTCCCACCACCACCACCAACAACCTGTGAATTGTTATGTTTCATGGCAAGAGTAAATTAAGGTGTCAGTTGGGGCTAAGAATGCAATCGGGTGTACTTAAGGAGATTAACCTGGATTATCGGGGTGGACCCAATCTAAGTACAAGCATATTTAAATGTGGATGAGGGAAACAGCAACGTTAGTATCAAAGTGAAGTATGAGAAGACGCTGAGCTGAGTTGCCATTTCTGGCTTTGAGGTGGGAGAAAGGAGCCACAAGCCAAAAAATGTGAGCAGCAAGGAAATATATTCTCCCTAGAACTTCCAAAAGGAGTACTGCCCTGCTCACACTTGACTGTAGTCCACTGAGACCTTCTGGACTTGCAACCTCCAGAAATATAAAATAATGAATTTCTGTTGTGTTTTAAACAGTTGTAAATTGTGGTAGTTTGTTGTGGCAGCAATAGAAAACTATTGTATGAGTTTGTCTTGAGAACTGGATGAAATCATGTAAAACTGTTTTAAAACCTGAATGCAGGAGTTAAATACATGTGTTTTGAGCCTCTCTCAAAATAGTAATGTTACTGAACCCGAGTTTGGCGGCCCGTTGCTCGAAAGGCCAATACTCAAGAGATGAGTTTTGATTGAGAAGGAATTTGAGCTTCATTTCAAGAGGCCAGCATCCTGGGAAGAAGGCAGACTCTTCTTTAAAAGCCAACTCGAGTCTTCTGCCTGGCTCAGGGGTTTTTAAATAGGGCAGTTAATCAGTAAAAGGAATGCAGTGGTCTGTAATATTTCTTCATCACTTGCAGACTAGCCAGTGCCAGCTATAGATGTTATCTCAGTGTTTGGGAGTTATGCAAGGGGATCCAGTTTCTGTTTCATGATGTGCAGGACTCTGTTCTTTATGCAAAAGGGAGGGCAAGTTCCACAGATATCAGAGGGAGGTTAGTAAAATCACTTATGTGAGCTAAAATAAAGAAACTTTTGCTAAAAAAAAAAAAAAATGATGGGCTAATCAAAAAACTGAGGTGGGTTCAGACAGACTCACTGGCCTCTGTGGCCTGGGAAGACTTTGGCCCTTCACTCCTTCAGGCCAGTGGTCGGTCTGCTACAGATCAAGGGACTTAAGTCAGCAAGTAAGGAGGGTTTTAACTTGAAGCACAATAACCCTTTAGAAGCGTTGGAGTCCTGTTAGAGTGGCTGTTACTTTGATTCCATTCACACGTCTCCATGTCTTTATCTATGTATAGGGAAAAAATATCTGGAAATATAAAATTTGTGTCCATTTCTTCTTCATACTTTGATATTCTTCATAATTTCCCTAGTTGGCCAGAATTGTACATTTATTGTCTCTAGAACTTGTAATTCATAAGGAAAGGATCTTGATAACCAGAAGGGAAGGATTAAGGGAAGTTAGGAAGAGAATTTCTGCCAGAAGTATACCATTGAAAAGTGAATAGAGTTAGAGCCAGACAATATTGCCTCCACTCCTGAAGAGTTTGGAAGTGGACCACCATATGTTGGGGGATGGAATGGGGGTGGGAGTGGGTAAGCAAGCTGTGGGAAAATTGTACCAGCTCAAGCAGGCCTTCCTTCACCATTCTTTGTAGTCCTATGGTTCACCAATGCAGAAGAAATGAGTTGTCTGCTGCTTTGGATTCTGTGAGATAAATGCCTCCATTTACAAATATCTGCACATGATGATGATCTAGGAGAATGACCATTGTATTAACTGTCTTGGCAGAAACTTATGGAGACTGTGTGGACAATGTTCTCTCACTGCCAATTTCATTGGCTCAAGGTAAGCCCCTCATTACCCCAGAGTAAGGTGTCTCTGACATCTGAAGAAATGGGTACTGAAAGCTAATAGGAAAATCCTGGCTGTCTTATTAAACAATTAAATACCATCAGCCTAGTCTCCATAACATCCTCACCTTATAAATGGAGAGTTAACAATCCAGATTTCAAAGATCGAATGAAGTAATGCTAAGATGCTGGCAACAACAACAAACAATATAACTTCGTTATAACTGTGGTTATATGGCATTAGTAAGTTTTTTGGCATTAGTAAGACTTAAATTTATTATTTTTTCTTTTATAATAAAAACACAAAATCTAAAATACAATAGGCTCCAACGAATGTAAGAAGTCTTCCTCCTTTCTCTGCTCCCACCCAGGCAGTGTTCCCTCCAGGGGCAACCACTTTCACATATTCTTGTATCATACCAAAATATTCCATATATTTGTAAATGTTTATGATTGTTTCCTCAAAAATGATAGCACATCAGTTTTTGGCCTTGCCTTTTCCACAAACTATGTGTGCCAGAGTGTTTTCCACATCCATAAATATAATTCTACTTAACCATAATTATGAAAGTAATTTGTAGACTGTTAAGGATCTATAGTGTGTATTAGTTTTCATAAAGTCAGTATTTATTTGGAAACTAAACTGGTTCTTAAAATGATTTCTCTTTCTAGTAGAATTGATTACTATCTAAATTAAGTTTTCTTTCAACTCTGGACTGATGAAGATGTGCTTCAAAGGAGAGTTTGTATATTTTGACAGAAAATACCTTGTGTGATTTTGAACAATTTAACTCAGAAATGGCCTCTTCATTGTAGAGTTGGCAGCAGGTGAAAGTAGACAAAATTTGTGCATGTGTATGTGTATACTTGTGATAACTGGCACGTTTCAAATTATGTACATGAGATCATGTTCCTTCAAATGGACTCTTTAATTGCCAAGCAATGAATATAGTCTAGAGGACCTGTTTTTAATCTGTGGCCATAGACCAATGTTCACTTGGCATTTGGGTTTATAAATGCATTTCTTCCATGGTAAGCAGGATGAGCAGACATGGAGGAGGTCTAGCCAGCTGCTGCAAATGTGGGCCCTTAGGGCCTGATTACAGAAGCTGACTGGACTTGCCTGCTGTACACAGGTCCAACTCCTGCTTGGCTCCTTGTGCTGAAGTCACTATATTTTAGGCTGGAATCCAAGTTTGACATCATTTATCTACATGAACAGGTGCTCCCATAAAATGAACCACATAAAAAGCAAATGCTATGGCATAGCTCCATGATTTCCCACTTGATGTTTCTGTAGATGGTGTGTTTGGAGGCAGGCAGGGTTTCTCTACAGTCTCAAGAAGCTAAACAGAAAATATAGAGATCAACATTTTCCAGTGAAAAATAGTTGACAATTCTAGACAGCTTTATTTTAAATAACTTCTTTAAAAACCTATCAATCCTCCAAATTCCTTTAATAGGATTTTTCCTATATTTCATGGTGCCAGAATATGTTAGCATAAGGCTAATATTTGGTACAATATTAGAACAAAAGGAAAGGAAAAAATCAAAAGCAAATTGGTGGAATGTACTTAAAAGGGCAAATGGAAAGCAACGTATTTCAATCCAATCAATTGTTTTTGGAGGTCTCACTAGTGTCAGAGTACTGAGGTGACTAAAGATAAAAATCTTGAGAAAATTCAAAAAAATTGAAGTGTAGCTTTAAAAAGATGAAATTGTAGAATTTACCTAGAAGTATAAAACAATGCTAATTTATATGTGTGGACATCTGGACTTCAAACTTGTCCAACGTGTACTTGTTTTAAAATGTCTTTCTAGATTGAAAATTTTAGAAGGGTGAAATCAGTTTAAACCTTTTTGTTAGAAATCTTATGAATCTCTGGGGACTAAGTAATCTGAGTACCTATCCAACCTGAATAAACATTCATTTTCCAAGGCCTATTCTGTTCATCTTACTACATCAACTCAAAAGGCTAGATCTCCTTAAACTCTAAAAGGACAATGCAAGATTTTAGGAGTAAGGGACACTTAAAAAATTAGTGAGATATTCATATATTATTGTTTGTTCATAGTGATCACAAAATTATGATATTACCTCTTAGGGGGAAAACAAAAGAATTGATGGATTCCATAGAAATGAAGCCCCAAATTTTATTATTTTGAATGTATACTTTTTAGATTAAAGAAAAACTATAAAAGGAAACTTGTAGAGCTATTAATTTTTTTCTATTTGTTTTACATTCATATAAATTGTCACTGTGCAAGTGAACTGTCTGCCATAAATGTTTATTTTGAATTTTATAGGGTTGTGATGTTTTGAGAAGTCTGTTCATAGCTACATAGTGCATCATATGGTTGGAGTCTATTTTTATTAAAGAATGAGATTTTTAAAAAATATTTTGTGTATATTGAATATATTGAATATCTAGAATCTAGCCCCTTCCTCTCAGAATTGTCCAATGGCAATAGGATAACAAGTTTAAACACTGCAAATCTTTTCTTACTCCAATATTTTTATCTTTGGATACCGATACAGATTCCCTGATAATTCACCTATTCTCTTGAAGGGATGTTGGCTAAATCTCTCTGAACATCTATCCCTACTTAAAGAAAAATTTAAAGCAGTCATATATTACACAAAATTAGTTTACGATATTTTTGATGAAAAGTAAAAAATTACTTGTACAATGTTAAATATCTTATGCTAGAAATTACCCTTACAATAAGCATAAATGACCTTCAGAAGCACACAGTCATGATGGAGCTACTTTTTGGTTATCTGTTAATATTTTTTTGGTCTTATGAAGTTTTATACTGTTGAATCAGTCTTTACCAGGACATTATATTTTATATATCATGTTATTCCATTTATAAAAGGTGATTATGAGGAGAAAGAGATGCTGGAAAAGGTGCTGTGTAGTTTAATGTCTGCTTCCTGGGAGGTGAAAGAGATTCTGCTCTAAAGATTTACCCAAGAGAGCAGACTGTTTCCATTTTCTCTGTGAATTCCTCCTGATATTATAATGTCTTTTTTGATTTGGAGAATAGCTGGCAAGTCTGGTGTTTATTTTTGTCTGAGCAAGAAGCTCAGTTAGTAGCCTCATATAGGTGCAAATGAAGGCGATTTAATATGCTTAGGTGACTGGTGATAGAGTTGACCAGGAGACATCATCACCAGGAAAGTAAAAGTTATATATTTAGTAAACATCTTTTCATCATAGCTACTCCTTGTAGATTAAAAAAGCAGTGAAATTGATTTACATTGGAAATCTCTCTGGTATATTATGATCTGGATATGGTCACAGAACTAAAACTTTACAGTTTATATATCTAACTCCATTGCTTCTTTTTTCCATCCTTCCAGTACTTCTATGGGAACATGAAAATGATTAAAATTCTGATTATTAATATGAGCAAAACAAAAAAGATCATCTTCAAAATTAAAATTCAGAGAGAAATTGAATCCCATAACAGAGTATTCATTTATATTCAAAGAATGCTAATAATCTTCAGTCTTTGTACATGAAATCTAAAATTCAATCAGTAAATCACCTTAACAACAGAATCCAAAAATGAAAAGGCAAAGTAGGTTTTTCCAAGATAACCACTTGCTGCTATTGATCAAAGCTTGATCTGGGTTTATAAACTATTGACAAGCTGCAGATGGGATTTTATAGATTTGTCAATGTAAATGTATCCTCACCAAATGTTTCAGTAATGTTTGTTAGCTATCACTCTTGGTTATAACGTGAGCAAGCATAGTGACTGTTCTTTTTTCTGTTGTGATAATCATGCTCCAAAGTATGAGTAGCTTTAGGCAAGGAGATGATTCATGTCTTTATTTGCCAGACAAATGCAATTCATTTGCTAGTATGAAGTGCAGAGGTATTTCCTACCCTGCTGCTTACTTAAAGCCAGCTTCAATACTATCCATGTCCAGTATTTCAGATTTAGGATTTCAAGATATTGTTTCAGATAAAAGATGTCAAAAATGAAATGATGCCAGACAATATTACTTCTAATAGTTATTTTTGCAGGAGACCTAACAAACTATGTGGAAAAATTGACTTAAACTTCTTTAACCCTTCTGATATAGGAGCTCAGTGTTAAGTCAGTAATTCTCAAAGCTGCAGAAATATCTGGGGTGTTTGAGGCCAAGAAGCTCTTCCATGCAGTATGAAGTATCCTACAAAACAGAGAAAAGGCAGGAGCATCCTTCTCTCCCTGTGTAATTAAATTTTGCTATTGTTTCCCTGGAATAAGCTATTCATATATTTCCAGATGAGTTACAATATAGCACATTAAAAATGGAGATTCAGGGATCCCTGGGTGGCGCAGCGGTTTGGCGCCTGCCTTTGGCCCAGGGCGCGATCCTGGAGACCCAGGATCGAATCCCACATCGGGCTCCCGGTGCATGGAGCCTGCTTCTCCCTCTGCCTATGTCTCTGCCTCTCTCTCTCTCTGATGACTATCATAAATAAATAAAAAAAAAAAAATTAAAAAAATAAAAAATAAAAAAATAAATAAATAAAAATGGAGATTCACCATTCGAGAGTCTGCCTTGCATTTCATGGCCCAAGTATGTTGTTGTTGTTATTGTTCCTCCTTTTCAGGGCTTATATTCTGTCTCTCTTGAAAGACCCTCACACGGTCCTCTCCCTTAGACCTCCATGCTGGTTGTTCTGGAAGATGGCAATGGATTTTTCTAGCTCTAATGGTTCCCTAAAGTGAATTCCAAATATACATATAATCCACTCCTTAAGACCTATCACCTCAAACATAATTCCCACATCTGGTTAAAATTCATCCTGTTTTCACGTACTAGGCATTATAACAGATTAATGTACATGATTGTCTGCATTATATAAAAATTTTGAGTTTCCTGTCTTGGTGATTACAGGTTTGTAGTACAGTTTGAAATCTGGGATGGTGAAGCCTCAAGCTTTATCTTTTTCAACATTGCTTTGGCTACGGGTCTTTTCTGGTTCCATACAAATTTTAGGATTGTATGTTCCAGCTCTGTGAAAAGTGCTGTTGGTATTTTGACAGGGATTGCATTGAATGTATAGATTGCTTTGGGTAATATAAACATTTTAACAACATTTGTTCTTCAAATCCATGAGATGGAATGTTTTTCCATTTATTTGTGTCCTCTTTGATTTCTTTCATAAATGTTCTGTAGTTTTCAGAGTAGAGATCTTTTATCTCTGGTTAGGTTATTCCTGATATCTTATGGGTTTTGGTGCAATTGTAAATGAGATCTATCCCTTGATTTCTTTCTGTAGCTTCATTATTGGTGTATAAAAATGCAACAGACTTCTGTAAATTATATATATATATATATATATATATATATACACATATAATATTTAAAATGGAGATTCACCATTTGAGAGTCTGTCTTGCATGTGATTATATATATAATATAATCTCCTGTGACTTCGCTAAATTCCTGTATCAGTTCTAGCAATTTTTTAGTGGAGTCTTTCAGGTTTTCTACATAGACTATCATGTAGTCTATGAAGAGTTAAAGTTTGACTTCTTCCTTGCTAATCTGGACACCTTTTCTTTTTGTTGTCTGATTCCTTTAATAAGGCTGTTAACTAACTTTATAGGGAGGGAGCATTATCCCAGAGTTAGGATGAAGAAGTCCCAAACCTAAACCTTGCCACTAGTGTCCTTCATCACAGCTGGACCTGTTTCCTCTCATATTTCCTCTTTGTCCGATGAAGACCTTGTCTCTGATGTTCTTTTAGGCCCTCTTGACAACCCCGGAACCCCAGAATAATTTTTTTTTTTTGCTTGCTTTTTTTTTTTTTTTTTTAATTAATTTTTATTGGTGTTCAATTTACCAACATACAGAAAAACACCCAGTGCTCATCCCATCAAGTGTCCACCTCAGTGCCCGTCACCCCTTCCCCTCCAAGACCCGCCCTCCTCCCCTTCCACCACCCCTAGTTCGTTTCCCCGAGTTAGGAGTCTTTATGTTCTGTCTCCCTTCCTGATATTTCCCAACATTTCTTCTCCCTTCCTTTATATTCCCTTTCACCATTATTCATATTCCCCAAATGAATGAGAACATACACTGTTTGTCCCTCTCCGATTGACTTATTTCACTCAGCATAATACCCTCCAGTTCCATCCACGTTGAAGCAAATGATGGGTATTTGTCGCTTCTAATTGCTGAGTAATATTCCATTGTATACATAAACCACATCTTCTTTATCCATTCATCTTTCGATGGACACCGAGGCTCCTTCCACAGTTTGGCTATTGTGGCCATTGCTGATAGAAACATCGGGGTGCAGGTGTCCCGACGTTTCATTGCATCTGAATCTTTGGGGTAAATCCCCAACAGTGCAATTGCTGGGTCGTAGGGCAGGTCTATTTTTAACTCTTTGAGGAACCTCCACACAGTTTTCCAGAGTGGCTGCACCAGTTCACATTCCCACCAACAGTGTAAGAGGGTTCCCTTTTCTCCACATCCTCTCCAACATTTGTGGTTTCCTGCCTTGTTAATTTTCCCCATTCTCACTGGTGTGAGGTGGTATCTCATTGTGGTTTTGATTTGTATTTCCCTGATGGCAAGTGATGCAGAGCATTTTCTCATGTGCATGTTGGCCATGTCCATGTCTTCCTCTGTGAGATTTCTCTTCATGTCTTTTGCCCATTTCATGATTGGATTGTTTGTTTCTTTGGTGTTGAGTTTAATAAGTTCTTTACAGATTTTGGAAACTAGCCCTTTATCTGATATGTCATTTGCAAATATCTTCTCCCATTCTGTAGGTTGTCTTTTAGTTTTGTTGACTGTATCCTTTGCTGTGCAAAAGCTTCTTATCTTGATAAAGTCCCAATAGTTCATTTTTGCTTTTGTTTCTTTTGCCTTTGTGGATGTATCTTGCAAGAAGTTACTGTGGCCAAGTTCAAAAAGGGTGTTGCCTGTGTTCTCCTCTAGGATTTTGATGGAATCTTGTCTCACATTTAGATCTCTCATCCATTTTGAGTTTATCTTTGTGTATGGTGAAAGAGAGTGGTCCAGTTTCATTCTTCTGCATGTGGATGTCCAATTTTCCCAGCACCATTTATTGAAGAGACTGTCTTTCTTCCAATGGATAGTCTTTCCTCCTTTATCGAATATTAGATGACCGTACATTTCAGGGTCCACTTCTGGGTTCTCTATTCTGTTCCATTGATATATGTGTCTGTTTTTGTGCCAGTACCACACTGTCTTGATGACCACAACTTTGTAGTACAACCTGAAATCTGGCATTGTGATGCCCCCAGATATGGTTTTCTTTTTTAAAATTCCCCTGGCTATTCGGGGTCTTTTCTGATTCCACACAAATCTTAAAATAATTTGTTCTAACTCTCTGAAGAAAGTCCATGGTATTTTGATAGGGATTGCATTAAACGTATAAATTGCCCTGGGTAACATTGACATTTTTACAATATTAATTCTGCCAATCCATGAGCATGGAATATTTTTCCATCTCTTTGTGTCTTCCTCAATTTCTTTCAGAAGTGTTCTATAGTTTTTAGGGTATAGATCTTTTACCTCTTTGGTTAGGTTTATTCCTAGGTATCTTATGCTTTTGGGTGCAATTGTAAATGGGATTGACTCCTTAATTTCTCTTTCTTCAGTCTCATTGTTAGTGTATAGAAATGCCATTGATTTCTGGGCATTGATTTTGTATCCTGCCACGCTACCAAATTGCTGTATGAGTTCTAGCAATCTTGGGGTGGAGGGTTTTGGGTTTTCTATGTAGAGTATCATGTCATCGGCGAAGAGGGAGAGTTTGACTTCTTCTTTGCCAATTTGAATGCCTTTAATGTCTTTTTGTTGTCTGATTGCTGAGGCAAGGACTTCCAGAACGATGTTGAACAGCAGTGGTGAGAGTGGACATCCCTGTCTTGTTCCTGATCTTAGGGGAAAGGCTCCCAGTGCTTCCCCATTGAGAATGATATTTGCTGTGGGCTTTTCGTAAATGGCTTTTAAGATGTCGAGGAAAGTTCCCTCTATCCCAACACTCTGAAGGGTTTTGATCAGGAATGGATGCTGTATTTTGTCAAATGCTTTCTCTGCATCTAATGAGAGTATCATATGGTTCTTGGTTTTTCTCTTGCTGATATGATGAATCACATTGATGGTTTTACGAGTGTTGAACCAGCCTTGTGTCCCAGGGATAAATCCTACTTGGTCATGGTGAATAATTTTCTTAATGTGTTGTTGGATCCTATTGGCTAGTATCTTGTTGAGAATTTTTGCATCCATGTTCATCAGGGATATTGGTCTGTAATTCTCCTTTTTGGTGGGGTCTTTCTCTGGTTTCGGAATTAAGGTGATGCTGGCCTCATAGAACGAATTTGGAAGTACTCCATCTCTTTCTATCTTTCCAAACAGCTTTAGTAGAATAGGTATGATTTCTTCTTTAAACGTTTGATAGAATTCCCCTGGGAAGCCATCTGGCCCTGGACTCTTGTGTCTTGGGAGGTTTTTGATGACTGCTTCAATTTCCTCCCTGGTTATTGGCCTGTTCAGGTTTTCTATTTCTTCCTGCTCCAGTTTTGGTAGTTTGTGGCTTTCCAGGAATGCGTCCATTTCTTCTAGATTGCCTAATTTATTGGCGTACAGCTGTTCATAATATGTTTTTAAAATCGTTTGTATTTCCTTGGTGTTGGTAGTGATCTCTCCTTTCTCATTCATGATTTTATTAATTTGAGTCTTCTCTCTCTTCTTTTTAATAAGGTTGGCTAATGGTTTATCTATCTTATTAATTCTTTCAAAGAACCAACTCCTGGTTCTGTTGATCTGTTCCACAGTTCTTTTGGTCTCGATATCATTGAGTTCTGCTCGAATTTTAATTAACTCTCTTCTTCTGCTGGGGGTGGGGTCTATTTGTTGCTTTTTCTCTAGTTCCTTTATGTGTAAGGTGAGCTTTTGAATTTGAGATCTTTCCAGTTTTTGAATGGATGCTTGTATTGCGATGTATTTCCCCCTCAGGACTGCTTTTGCTGCATCCCAAAGATTTTGAACGGTTGTATCTTCATTCTCATTAGTTTCCATGAATCTTTTTAATTCTTCCTTAATTTCCTGGTTGACCTTTTCATCTTTTAGCAGGATGGTCCTTAACCTCCATGTGTTTGTGGTCCTTCCATACTTCTTGTTGTGATTAAGTTCTAATTTCAAGGCATTATGGTCTGAGAATATACAAGGGACTATCCCAATCTTTTGGTATCGGTTCAGACCCGATTTGTGACCCAGTATGTGGTCTATTCTGGAGAAAGTTCCATGTGCACTTGAGAAGAATGTGTATTCAGTTGAGCTTGGATGTAAAGTTCTGTAGATATCTGTGAAATCCATCTGGTCCAGTGTATCATTTAAAGCTCTCGTTTCTTTGGAGATGTTGTGCTTAGTAGACGTATCGAGTATAGAAAGAGCCTGATTGAAGTCATCAAGTATAAGTGTATTATTATCTAAGTATTTCTTCACTTTGGTTATTAATTGATTGATATATTTGGCAGCTCCCACATTCGGGGCATATATATTAAGGATTGTTAAGTCCTCTTGTTGGATAGATCCTTTAAGTATGATATAGTGTCCCTCTTCATCTCTCACTACAGTCTTCGGGGTAAATTTTAGTTTATCTGATATAAGGATGGCTACCCCTGCTTTCTTTTGAGGACCATTCGAATGGTAAGTGGTTCTGCAACCTTTTATTTTCAGGCTGTAGGTGTCCTTCTGTCTAAAATGAGTCTCTTGTAGACAGCCAATAGATGGGTCCTGCTTTTTTATCCAGTCTGAAACCCTGCGCCTTTTGATGGGGTCATTAAGCCCGTTCAGGTTCAGAGTTACTATTGATAGATATGAGTTTAGTGTCATCATATCTATTCAGTCCTTGTTTTTGTGGATTGTTCCACTGAACTTCTTCTTAAAGGGGAATTTTAAGAGTCCCCCTTAAAATTTCTTGCAGAGCTGGTTTGGAGGTTACATATTCTTTCAGTTCCTGCCTGTCTTGGAAGCTCTTTATCTCTCCTTCCATTTTGAATGAAAGCCTTGCTGGGTAAAGTATTCTTGGTTGCATGTTCTTTTCATTTAGGACCCTGAATATATCCTGCCATCCCTTTCTGGCCTGCCAGGTCTCTGTGGAGAGGTCTGCTGTTACCCTAATATTCCTCCCCATAAAAGTCAGGGACTTTTTTTCTCTTGCTGCTTTAAGGATCTTCTCCTTATCTTTGGAATTTGCAAGCTTCACTATTAAATGTCGAGGTGTTGAACGGTTTTTGTTGATTTTAGGGGGGGATCTCTCTATTTCCTGGATCTGAATGCCTGTTTCCCTTCCCAGATTCGGAAAGTTTTCAGCTAGGATTTGTTCAAATACATATTCTGGCCCTCTGTCGCTTTCGGCGCCCTCAGGAACCCCAATTAAACGTAGGTTTTTCTTCCTCAGGCTATCATTTATTTTCCTTAATCTATCCTCATGGTCTTTTAATTGCCTGTCTCTTTTTTCCTCAGTTTCCCTCTTTGCCATCAACTTGTCTTCTATGTCACTCACTCGTTCTTCCACCTCGTCAAGCCTCGTCGTTAGGACTTCTAGCTTGGATTGCATCTCATTTAATTGATTTTTAATTTCTGCCTGATTGGATCTAAATTCTGCAGTCATGAAGTCTCTTGAGTCCTTTATGGTTTTTTCTAGAGCCACCAGTAGCTGTAAAATAGTGCTTCTGAATTGGCTTTCTGACATTGAATTGTAATCCATATTTTGTAACTCTGTGGGAGAGTGGGCTGTTTCTGATTCTTTTTTTCGAGGTGAGGTTTTCCTTCTAGTCATTTTGCTCAGTGCAGAGTGGCCAAAAACAAGTTGTATTGGGAAAAGGAGAAAAAGAGAGAGAAGGAAAGAAAAGAGAAAAAGAAAAAAGAGAAAGAAGAAAAAAAAAGGGGAAAAAGAGAAGAAAAAGAAAGAAAAAGAAAGGAGAAAAAAGAAAAAAAAAGGGGGGGTGGGGGAAGCAATCAGAAATCAAGAAGAAAGAAAAAAAAAGCACAAAACAAAACAAAACAAAAAAACAAAAACAAAAACAAAAAAAAACAAAAAAGAAAAAAAAAAAAAACCACGGGGGAGTATCTTCCGATTCTGTGTACTTTAAGTCCCTTGACTTCCCCTGGAACTGGTCCGTCTCGCTGGTCTTCTGGGGGAGGGGCCTGCTGTGCTGATTCTCAGGTGTTAGCACTTGGGGGAGCTGCTCTGCCCCTGCCTGGTGCAGGGCTCAGTGGGGGTTGTTCACCCCGTGAGGCCCCGGGAGGAAGCCACAGTGGCGGGGGCAGCTCTGGAAACCTGGATTCAGCCCCCGCAGTAGCTCCGGGGCTCTCCGTCTGCAGGGCCTGGGGGCTCCCGGGCGGGGCCGCTGATCTGCTCAGTTCCAGGCAGGAGCGTCCTTGCTGTCCTGGGCCCTCCCGGCCTCTGCCTGTCCCGGGGGAGGCCGGATCCTGGGCTGTGTCCTGGCGCCCTGTGCTCCGGGGCCTGCGCTGTTGGATTCGCGCTCCCGCCCCGCAGCCCCCTCCGCGGAGCCGCCGCCCGAGCCCCTCCGAGCTGTTCCCGGAGCCGCGCAGCCCCCTCCGCGGAGCTTCTTCCTCCGCCCGAGCCGCCGCCGCTGAGCTGTTCCCGGAGCCGCGCAGCCCCCTCCGCGGAGCCGCCGCCCGAGCCCCTCCGAGCTGCTCCCGGAGCCGCGCCGCCCCCTCCGCGGAGCTTCTTCCTCCGCCCGAGCCGCCGCCGCTGAGCTGTTCCCGGAGCCGCGCAGCCCCCTCCGCGGAGCCGCCGCCCGAGCCCCTCCGAGCTGCTCCGGGTCCCGCCGAGCGCTGCAGCCCTTAGGGAGCTCGGCGCATCTCCCGGGGCGCAGTTCCTCTGTTACTGTCCCAGGGAGCCCGAGCGCATCCCCGCCTTTCTGGGGATCCTGCTCCAATTCCCGGGGAGCCCCTTTCCACCCGGGAAGGTCGGTGCAGCTCCTGCTCCTCCGGGACGGGGCTCTCCTGTCCTGGGGACACTCGCCCCGGCCTCAGCCCGGCTCCTCGCGGGGCCCCTCCCCCTCGGAGGCCTTTTGTGTCTTTATTTCTTTTTCCCCGTCTTCCTACCTTGATAGAAGCGCGAACTCTTCTCACTGTAGCGTTCCAGCTGGTCTCTCTTTAAATCTCTGGCCGAATTCATAGATTTTCAGGATGATTGGATGGTTTTCTAGGTAATTTGTTGAGGACAGGTGACCTGGAGACCCTACTCTGCCGCCATCTTGCCCCTCCCCCCAAGGGTTTGCTTCCCCAGAATAATTTTTATTGAGGATTTAGCCAATAAGAATTCATGCTTCCATAGCTAAGATTAAACAAACAAACACTGGTTTTCCCTGACCAGAAGATGAGTCTTGCTTCAAAGCTTTAAGGTATAAATATACAATATGAAATATTCCCTTATAATTATATTCTACTTTACACTATCAATGCACATAGGTGTAAAGGTAGAAATGTTATGAACTTTTATCAGCTTCTGGAAACCAACAGTACGTTACAACAGAAAAACACATTTCCAAACAGTCTGAAAAAAGAAATAGAAGTGATACTATCTCAAATACATAAATCCATGAAATGTATGAGCAACAGACATTGTTTGGTGTGATGTGGAGGCCATTAAAGAGGAATTGACTAAATGAAGTCCTGAACCCTTAAACTGTGTATATTCCTTTCTGTTTCATAGTCAGGAAACTGAGAGAATGAGAGTCCCAATAGGGAATTAGATAAGGGAAATAGGGCTTTGGTTTGTGTTTGGAGAAGATGGTTTATGAAATCGGGGGGGCTTTCAAAGGGCACATGGATAGATCTAATCTTATTGATTAGATTCTGTCTTCCCAGATAACTGGAGGTCCAATAGTCTTGGGGTTTTGGTGTCGGATGTTGCACCTAGTCTCAGATGTTGTAATTTATGATCAAATAACTGCCATATAAATGCTTGCCAGCAGAGTAATGACATCTTTAAGTTACCATAGTTATTTCTGCTTTAAATATAACCTTGAAAAATATGCTGTAAAACAATATTAGTGTCTAGATTTCTCACATTTCACACATAGAAGCAGCAGATGAAAGAAAATATTAAGTACCATGCTATTAAAGTTCAGCTTTTTTGCTTTTTTTTTTTTTAAGATTTATTTATTTATTCTTGAGAGAGACTGAGAGAGAGAGGCAGAGACATAGGCAGAGGGAGAAGCAGGCTCCCCACAGAGGGCCCGATGTGGGACTCAATCCCGGATCCCGGGATCATGACCGGACCCAAGGCAGGCGTCCAACCACTGAGTCACCCAGATGTCCCTTTTCGCCTCTTCTATAGGAAATCATGAGTAATATATACTCAGCATAAGGATACTTAAGCTTTACTTGGATCTTAGCTCAGAATTATATTGGTTTTGGCCAAAAGCCTAAGCAAAACTCCTAGAATAAAGCGAAGATCTATTCTGATATTTAGGATAAATTATAAAGCCCAAAGCCTATTATAGTAATAGTGAGTTTGTGAATATAAGAATAAATGTTTTAGTATGAACTTCATCAAATCATTTTTATGATCAAAAATGGCTATTGTGGAAGCAGTCTAGAAAAGATCTAATTATAGATATGTAGGAAGTTTATAATTATTCTAGAATTATCATAAATTCCAAGTAGGGGAGCTTGGGTGGCTCAGTTGGTTAGACATCCGGCTCTTGATCTCAGGTAATGATTTCAGGATTGTGAAATTGATCCTCATGTTGGGCTCTGTGATCAGGTTGAAGTATGCTTATCCCTCTCTTCTCTTCTCCCTATTCACTCATGATTGTTATCTCTCTCTCAAAGTCTTTAAAAAATAAAAGTAAGAAAATCCAGCTAAAACCATTCTGCCCAGAAAACATCAGATGATTTTAATTAATATAGCAAAAATGAAAACTAAAGTGTGATGTTGTATAGCTCATAGATTCTGTAACTATTATAGTTATATGGATGGATAATATTTGCCTTCATCCTGAAAGAAAAATACTGAAAACCAGGGTCTGAGCTTGGAAAAATGTAAAACTTGGTAGCTAGTGATCAACTAGGATTATTTTAAATTATTCATATCAATGAGAAAGTTTCTCTTTTCCAATCTACAGATTAGATAGATTTTCTAATCTATCACGGTGATTACTACAATATTTTATTTTCTTTGGAATGGAGTCAGTTTGAAAATTTTATGGTTTCTGTAAACTCAATTTATACAATTCACTAACTGCATATGGCACAATTTTGAAATGATTCTCAGAAGGTTAAGTGCATATGTATGTGATTTTTTTTTTAATTCTTAAGATTATTATGGCCATGTGAAATAGACCTCAATAGATTGAGGGAGCTTCTTTTCCTACCACAGCATAAAAAGTAAAGAAAGTTTTAGAAAAATTTCATGAGGTTTGCATTGTATTAATAAACTAATTTGTTCATGTGTTGATTTATTAAACATCACTATTTGTGTATTGCCCTAGCATTCCATAGGTTTTCAATTAAGGGCAGCATCAACCAACTGGCTACCTCCTGGATAGCTAGATATCAGAGTGACTAACACACTATTTGTATATTACCATCCTATTGAGAATATTAAATTGTGGAATTCTTACAGTGTTTTAAGAATTCTTATAATTCAGGAGTGGTTTTCAGACTGAGAAAGCATATCAACAGTCAATAACCTAAATCCTATGGTGTGGTAGGGTTTTCTTATAAGATTCCTTGACTAATCGATATTAAAGGTAGATTTTTTTTATTTAATGTAATGTAATTTAAATTAACCCTACATCATTTAGAAAAGATTCAACACTTACAAATTAGTTTCAGCTAGAAAAGCAATAGAAATTTAAAAGTTAAACACATTTTCCTTGACAACCGGTCATTTTGCAATATTAAATTGCAGTTCAACCTTGAAGATTCTATCTTCCCAAAACTTACATGGAGAGATTAATGAGAATAAAATAACTATCATTTCTCTTATCCAGTATGGGTAACATGGTTTGCCTGGTCAATTATTAATTTTTGAGGGGCATTTAAAAATAGACCTAGAAAGAGTAAATTCCTGTAGTTAACTGTACAACTTACTGAAAAGAAAGAACCTAAGAAAGTTGCCAAATATTCCTCAAATGTCTTCATCATGATCATAAGCAAAATATCATTTGATATTTTATAAAAGCAGGCCAATGTTCACAAGATTTGAAATAAAGTTGTGGTTTTGAATGGCTTTTGTGATGTTGCCTTTAAAGTTCAAAACTTAATATATTTTTCTTGATTCTCTGTTATCATCTGGGAAATCCATTTTCAGAGGGCCTCCCCGACATTCCCTTTCTGTAACTCTCCTCACTGGAGTGTGCACCTCATTTCTACCATCCATCTACATTTCTGGCTGTGTAATCTATGTGAACATTGGTTTGTCACTTTTCTGCAAGCAGAATGTAGAAGTATCATGTATCCATGGACTCGGTGGTACTAACATCAGGATGCACAGATTATACCTTGCTAAATAGAAAGGGGAAAAGTAAGCCATTACAGTGGTCTGCCTACCCTTTTTGGCACCTGAGTAAATACTATTTGATTTGAAAGGAGAGCCATTGTGATAACACTGCAAACAATTGGTGTGGGCTTTTTTTTTTCCCCCTATTTAGGCAGTAGTCCATGAGCTTGGGTTATGGGCTAAAGTAAAGTCTAATCAAAGTGTAGTCACTCATTTTGCAGTTCCACAGCCAGGGGCACTTAGCAGGAAAATATGGGAGCCATCCCATCTCCTTTACTCAAGGATGGGACTAAGAAGCAGAAGGGATCTTGCCAACTGCTATAGGGATGTGGGTTTCATCAAGCTAAGAGGATTATCATAACTGAATTGGAGTCCAAACATCCACATGTAATCCATGAGCTAAGTGTGCAAGTTTCCAAAACAAAGATAAAACACACACTGAGTCCAATATTTTAAGCAGTTAAGGATTTAGATTTAGAAAATCCAGAAGGTAAAAAAAAATCCAGAAGGCAATCCCAAATAAGTGAAGTTTAAACAGGAATAGAAAACAGATCTGGGGTCATCCCAGACAGCAGAATATAATATGACCTGAAAAACCAGTCTAAAAATGTCTAGTTGCCTGAATTTAAATTCACTTAAGGAAGTCATGAGTAGGGCTACACATAATGAAGGACTGAATATGCTGGTAGGGAAGAAAAGTGGCAGACTTAATGTTAGAATCCACCTAATTATTTACCATGACATATATTTTTTTACTGATAGGTGGAAGGTGCTCAGCTCCTATTAATAGGTTCAGACCAGCCTTATCTCTGAAATCAATTCTGGCTTAAATAGGGTGGGGTAGGGGGAAGAAAAGTGACATAAAGCTTAAAATTCAGTCATTCAACCTCCTAGTCAACCTATTGCTGTATTTAATGCTGTATATTGGATTTAGGATTTAACAGATCCCATTCCATGTTGTCTCTCTCTAGCTTCTGGATAACTATGCTTTTACCAGTGACCAACCTGTCTTGGTTTTTGACCAGTACCTCGGGTTCTTTACAACCAAGGCCTTGTCTAAGTCAGAGACTAAATCCCAGTGCAGTGGCCAGGAAATTGTTGAAGAGAGCTAAAAAAAGGGGTCGGGGGGGAGACTGGGTGGGGCAGTTGGTTAAGAGACCAACTCTGGATTTCATTTCAGGTCCTTGATTTCAGAGTGGTGGTATTGAGCCCCACGTTGGGCTCTGTTCAATGGGGAGTGGGCTTGAGAGTCTCTCTCCTCTCCCATTTCCCCATCTACTTTCTTACATTTGCCCACTTAAATAGATATAATACATACATACACATACACACACATAAATACATGCACTGTGTTGACATGGGCTTATGAAACATCATTTGGCATTATATTTCCTTGTCAATGCCAGTGCATTACTTTGGTTTAAATTTGGATGTTTTGTATAGTCTATCAGTCTGAAGTTTCCCCTAGGGTCTATACCAACTTCAGCAACTATATTTAGTTCCACTTCATATCTTTTCCAACTGGCTGCATACCTTTATGATGGACTAGGGCATTTCTTTCATGTAAGATATAACATTATGCTGCCATTCTATTTCTCCTTTATATGAATCCAAGGATGGCCTCCTTTCAGATAACTGCAAAAGACTAAAGTCTGTATAGCTTAATGAATAATGGAATTTATTACATTGATTTTCATAAATTTCCTCATGTTTATTCAAATATTTATTGGGAAACCAATTGTATAATAACAGGGATGAAAAGGTGAATATTCCCTGCTCTTAGGCAATTTACATTGTGAAAGAGGTTTAGAAATAATTACGTTGCAATATGACAAGTATTTATAAAAGTGGTAAGTAAATACTATGGAGTACCAAAAGGAGTTTACCAGTTTCGCTGAAGAGGGTAGCACCAATAAATGTTAATTATTTTGCTATTTTGCTCAGTTCTGTTTTGGAGGGGGCTATCAAATAAAGAACCCCAGTATGATGTTATACATTTCTTTATAAATCTAAAACCTTTTTCCTTCACATGTCTTTAAAGGTATTTCATTCAGGCTTTCCAAAATTACATGCTAGGTTGTTGCTATGCTTGTGATATCCCAGTAATCTTCTCAGTTTTAAATATGCTATTATCAAATAGGATTTCCAGGCTTTCTGATATTTTTGAAACAATATAGTCCACCATCCTCAGCTTTGGTATAATGGGTGAATAAAATATTTATAGAAAACAATGATGAACTTTTCCATATTTTAGTCACTCTGCTCAATTTTAAGCAATATTTTCCTGACACACTGGAAGAGATTTAGCAGCATAGCATGTTCTGAATCAAGTTGATACAGCAGTTTTACCCTAACCTTTCCAAAATTGCCTTATTTCTTTAAAAAATTTTTTGCAATTCAAGAGATAGGCAGCTGTGTGAAGTCATCCTGGGAGCCAACTGAAAGCTCATCCCAAGCAAGGCGCCTGATGACCTGAGTTAATTGGATACCCATCCTGAGATCTCTGTATAGTGAAATGTGTTAATTGCATTGCCTTATCACAACATAATGATGCAATTAACTTGTATCACCAGTATAGACTGTTTGTTAACACACATTTTATTTCAAAGATATCTTATGCCCACAAAGACTAGCACACATTCTGTCTAGCAAGCTTTGACATATAATTCTGCTGAAATGTGCTTTTTAGTGGATATTCAACCTCTAGTGACCATGATCCTTGGGGGAAAAAAAATGTTCTCAGCATGAGGGGTAAAGAAAGGAGAAAGATTCTTTTGAAAAACTTAACCAACTTACATACTTCTTTCTTGCTCAGCAAATTTACATCTACTCTTATTTCAGCACACTTGCCTTCAGGCTCCTACACAACTTCCCTCTTTGCAAGTTATCAGTATCTAGGTAATTAACTAGAAGTGTTAAGTGTTTGTGTGTGTTTGTGTGTGTGTATAAAATACAAGTATATGGGCTCTGTTCAATGGAGAGTGGCCTTGAGATTCTCTCTCCTCTCCTTCTGCCCTTTCCCCATCCATATATGTATGTATGTGTATAGATATAGATATATAGGCTCTTGCCATTTGTAACATTATGAATGGACCTAAAAGGTATAAGCAAAAGGACTTTATTTTTTTAGAACTATAGAAAAAAATTGACAGCAATATTCTATATTCGTATAGGTAATAAATGTGCCATAATTCCAGAATACTGAATATCACATCTCTGTGGGTAAAGCACAGGTAGAAAAGTCCATCTTTAACTTGTTTCTTCATGTAGACAAAAGCATCTGTATATACCCCGCAACTATTATAAATTGCCATAGTGTCATAGAATTAGTGATCAAGGTTAGGATAAGGATTGTTACCCTGATGTTCATTACCTATTGTTTTGAAAAACTTGGTGCTGATAGTAATGCTAAGGATAGTAAGGGCATATTTGAAGTTAGCATCTCTTCTGATGTGGAGGAAGATTCCGTAATTGTGTCTTCTGTCCCCCCTCTGTCTCCGTCTGTCCCCCCTCTCCCCCTGGATAGTTTAAGCAATTAAATTATGCATTTTCTCCTCTCACTATGATTTTAATATAATGATGTTGCTATCCAAGAACATTGGATGGAAGCTGCTTCCATCTGTTTTCCACAATGACTGCATTCAGTAAATATTGGGTGGCTAAAGGATCTCAGGAACTGCTCCATAGATAAGCCTTGCCAGATCCCTCCAAACATCCAGGTGTATTGTAGGCACTTGCTATCTATTTTCATCAGTTATAAACTTATACATCCTTACTTTTCAGACAATTTAAGTTCAGTTTTTAGGAACACAATTTTTGGAATTTATTTAGTCAACTTTTCTTTTTTGATTAAAAAAACATTTAAAATTGTTCTTGTGATTTCCTTTCTGCTTTCCCAGTCTGATTTTTGTCTTCCATTGTTCTAGGAAGACATATATTAGTTTTTTCATTTCATCCTTGTTTGTACTACACTTTGTAACATGGAGCTGCATTACTTTGTGCATGATGGTAGAAAAAAACTCCATTTGGGAGTATATAAGTTCATTTTCTAGGATTCTGAAAGCCATTATTTAATTTTATTCTGTAAATAAGTAAGGGAAATAACTTTCCACACTATCATACTCAGTCATAAGATATATATAATTTCATGCTGCTGAGTTATATTTGTTTCTGTCTACTAGTACTTAACATAGTAAAATACTCCGTTTTCAGTCATTATTGACGACCATTTCAATTATCAATCAGAACTGTAATGGTGGGTGTAGTTAATAAACAACTTGAATCAAGATATTAGGTAGTTTTTGGAATAAGGTGAATCAATTATGGTGAATACTTCATATTTTTCCTACTACAGCAGAGGTTTTACACAAAGAAATGCACAGAAAATAGGCCTATATCTGTATTAATTCCTGGGAGGAAAGGAGTTTTTTCTTGAAGAGAAGGTCAATGCTATAGTGGGTTCCACCGAGTCTTTTCTGGTTTAATAGTAGGCAGAGACCCAAGCCAGTGAGAGGTAAAGAAAATCACTGCTGCTTTTGGTCTATAAAACTTAGACATTGTCCATATTTATTAATGTCACATGTTAAATCCTGTCTTTTTCAATTTTGGTTAAATAATAATATGAGGAT
Organism: Vulpes lagopus; assembly: GCF_018345385.1. Taxonomy (NCBI): domain Eukaryota; kingdom Metazoa; phylum Chordata; class Mammalia; order Carnivora; family Canidae; genus Vulpes; species Vulpes lagopus. Next base: position 48,189,763 of record NC_054829.1, on the reverse strand, counting down.
TTTGATTTCTCGGGGTTTCAGACTAACACTGAGATCAAGAGATTTAAAAAATATATAACCAGACTTTACTTATATAGAGAGTCTTTAGTATATACTTTAGTATTTATATACTTTTTTTTTTTGAGAGTGTGTGCATAAACAGCACTGGAGGGAGAGGGAGAGAGAATCTCAAACAGACTCTGCACTGAGCACACAGCCATACATGGAGTTTGATGAGGGGCTTGATCCCTTGTGAGATAATGACCTGAGCCAAATCAAGAGTCAGAGACCCCACAACTGAGCTACCAAAGTGCCCCTATACTTTTAGTATAGATATAAAAATACATATTTTGGTACATAATATATTATGCACATATATAGTCTAACATATATTTTATAGATGTATATACATATATATTTTCATGTGTATATATGTATGGTTGTATGATTTCAGGGTTGAGTAAGCTGAATGACTGAAATAGCATCATGACTTATAGAACATGTTAGACTGAAATGTGTATATGTGTGTGCATATGTGTGTATCTATAGATATAGATATATAGATTCACAGAGTCTCAGAGTTGATAAGTAGGCTGAATGGCTGAATATATATGTCCCCTTGCCAATATATAAGCTTTCCAGAGTAATTTTCCTGCAGCTATAGCACCAATTGATCACATATGCTTAAGAAGGGCTTCCTCCTATGCATGCTCAACTATCACAAAATATTCCACAGGGAATAGAGATGTTATATGGAAAACAAATTTGTGCATATTAATGTCACTACTTCGATCAATACAAGTTAATAGACGTCCTACTAAATAAACATTATGTTTAATTTGTGAATAGTTTATTTTGGAGCAATTACTATTCGCTCCAACTTCGACTTTTTTTCGATCTATGTTCTTTGGCTTTGTAAGTAAATATCCTAGCCTTAGATTAATAATCTCCTTTTCTTTATTTTGTTCAGTATAAAATATTAATGTACTATGATACCAGAATTATATATTGAAACCACATTCAGACTCTTTTTTTTTTTCATTCAGACTCTTTAAAATCATTTTGTTGAATGCTAAACAAAAAGATAAACAGAAACAGCATTAGAAAATGTCTGAATTTTAGCATACAATACTTAGCTCTTGAGATCATTGAACATATCTGTTCTTGATACAGGCCCATGTGGTGGATGTCTAGCAGCATAGTTTCCTTATCCAAGTGAATATTTTTTTCAGTACATCCAGTGTGTAACTAAAGAAGCTAACAATCCAGTTGTCATCTTTTGACCTCTTGGCCTGGGTGGATTTCTTTTTTTGTAATAGTAGTTCTGATGCCTTAAATTTATTTTGATATATTGACTTTCTTATCTCTTTTATTCCAAAATACTTATTTTGAAATCTGGTTTTTTTTTTTTTTTTGCCTCCTTGTAAAGACAATGTCCTCTTTAGTATAACCTTTCTAGTTTGAAATATATTGGTAAAAGAATTCTTCAAATTTTTCTCTGCTCCCTGAGAACTCTGAATATCTACCAATCTTCTTTAAGACATGGTACATTTTTTTACCTCAAACATAAGTTTCTGAAGAAGATCGAGTGCTTGCTAAAAGATGATATATATGTGTTCTATTGATTCCACTTCTGTAATACCTCTCATCCATCCCTCCTTCCTCTTTCCAGTGCTTGTTTTCCAAACTATCACACCAAGACCTCAGTCTTCCAAATCCTTCCCCCATATACCTTCTGATATAAGAACTACTTGAAAACACGTTTAAGATTTACCAAATTAAAAATGCTTACTAGAATAAAGTCAAAACTCCCAAATGTCAAATTTAATGCCCTTTGCTATTTGGAAATAGCTTCTTTTTTCAAAATTGGAATTACTTATTTTCTTCTATCAATTTTAACTCTGCACTAGTACCTCGGATTCTTTGCACTTTTCTGCACTGGTTTAAACAGAATCTTGTGTGGAATGGCCTCCTTAACTCTTTCTCCTTCATAAATCCTCCTGTCCAGCAAGCTTCAATCCAAGTATACCCTTAGCACATGAAGAACCTTTTTTTTTAAAATCATAACTCCTTAACTATCTACAACTTATAAATTGTAATAATTATGTAGATGTATATTCCTCTTAAGCAGTAAGCCCTGTAGAGGCAGAATCTCATGTGAATCATCTTTGTGTGTCCCTGGTATTGTGCTTTGCACTTAATGAGCCCTTAATTACCTGATGAATAAAAATGAATTGGTGATTTAGGTGATGCATAGTGTTCCATTTTGGTCCATGTCTAGATTAGAAATAAAATTCACAGGAAGATCAAGCTTTAGTATCCAGGAAAGCTTTCATAGGAAGGGATGTTAAGGAGTTCATCAGCTCTGTTCTCAAGGAGATCAGTCTAGCTGGGAGGACTAAAAAGTGTGGTGCAGGAACAAATAATATAATATAATATGGTCCAATAAGTGGTGTAGAACATAAATGCTACATAAATGCTACACAAATGTGGGGTGGGAAAGGAGAGAACATTCCTGAGCAGGGGTAGTCAAGACTTCACAAATTTGAACATTGATTCATGTACAATTGATAGAATTAAAAGACACAGAAGAGGTGGGAATGACCTTCAGAATTGAGTTCTTGGTTAATAATGGCTTCAGTGATGGGAAAAATGAACAAACTAAAAAACAATAACAAAGCATATTATGTAACAAGTAGATCTTCCTTCCCATGGATTTCTAGATTTTATTCCAGATCATTCAGGGTCACTGATGGATTTGAATAAGGAACAAAGCAATTTTGTTTGCATCCCTCTGTTTGAGTATCTTTCAACGATCTATATGTTCCATATAAGGAGAAATGTTCCCCCCTTTTGAGAATAAAATCAAATTTTTATAATAAGAATTTATGTGGCACCTCTATTCTTCTATTCTTTCTACAAATAATTCAAAGTATGTATATTTGTAGGAAAGTCCATATCAACAACTGCTTTTAGCAACAAAGGGCTATTGCTCATTTACCCAATGGACCCTGGGAGTTATTCTAGCAATGTATTGCCTTTGTGACTGGCCTATACCTACATCAATCCAGACTTGTCCTATTTTTTAAACATCCAAGGTATATAAATTCTAAATGATTAACACAGCACATGAATAATTGATTGCAGTTATAATACTTAACATTTTCAGCAAAGTTTCATGGTCCTCAAGGAGACCAGTATTAAATGTGCTTACAGTGTTAAAGAAAATAGTGAAGTTTCTGTGATTTAATTAATTGACACCCTAAAGACCTGACCTATTCACCTGCTAAGATACTAACTATGCAAAGGTTAGAGGGTGTGAGAGGAATTGTAATTAGCTGAGATTAGGCCAAGAAAGAATTTACTATCTAACTTAATGGTGATAGTTTACCAAGGCATCAAGGTTTGCAGACTTTCTTTTATTAATTTTGGTACATTTCATACAATCTATAGTTCCTCTAATGATATAACAGTAAAATTATTCCATTGAAAAGTCATTGAAAAGAGCTCTTGATCTCTCTGTTTTCAAATTTCCATAGGGTGCAGATTTTCACAACTTCACTTAAATTTTTGCCTTCTATATTGCTCCTCTATTTTTTTTAACTTAAATGTCTTTCTTTTGTTCCAGTGCTACATTTCCAGATCCTAATAACCATCTAGGTCTCAGTAAAAATTCAGCTCAACCATAAACACTTTAGTGTTGTACTTGGTTGGAAGTAGTCTTTCCCTCCCCAAAATTTCTATACCTGATGTTTCCTCTTAGATTCTTGTGCTTATAAATGTTTATCATTTAGTAGAATTATTGAGATCTGTTAATTGCATTAAAAAATGATAAAGTCAAATATGAAACTTTAGCTTTAAATGTTCTATGATTATGTAACATGTTAACAAAGGGGGAAGTTGGGTAAAGGGTATATAGGCAATTTCTGTACCATATTTGCAACTCTGAGTTCAATTTTAAAATCTTCATAAATCCTAGGATTAGTCATTTTACTTGAACAGAATGTTTGAGGTCAGCCAAATGATGGTGTTAATAATTATAGATTTGCAAAAATGTGCAAACAGGAGGATAAACAATACATTTCAGACTACAGCTGTCAGCTTTCCCTAAAGCACTAACATCAAGGTGGGGTTGATAAAAGATCCACAGCATTCCAAAAAAGAGTGATCCTTCATCTCAACATTTTTGTCAATTCACGAATTTCTTCAGATCACTTGCTGACCAACAGTCTTTTCCTAAGTAATTTTTTTTTTCAGACCGAATTTAGGCCGTTAAAATCTTTGTTGAAAGAAATATTTATGAATACATTGTCAAAGAGGGCAAAAGGGAATTTTGTTTAAGTGAAGCTCCATGGCCTTGCCTTAACTTTTACTTGTAATAAATGCCTGTTTAAAAGCAAATGAGAATTTTTTAAAGATTAATTAGTTCAAAGAACCTGAAAGAACAAAGAAATTTACAAATCCCACATATAGTGACAAAAAATTCTGACATCTGCAGTTGATCCATTCATTAAAATAAGACAATCTGTGCAGCCCATTTCTGTAACTCTTTTGCAGACTGCCTTAACTTTTCATTCTCATAAAATTGGAGATGGGCCGTTTGTTTTATTGGTAACTGCGGCAGTAGCAGAATGGTCCTATACTTGCCAGTCCACAAACCCCATAGATGTTTATCCACTCACGGCAGTGCCAGCCTGCTCCATTATTTCAGCAAGTGACGTTCCTCGATGAAAAAACAGCAGCTGCTCACTCAAAATAAACTTGTTTTGTTTATGCTGTCAGCAGAAAGCTGTTTTAAAAAATCATTAGATGCATCATGCTGTTGCAGTATGTTAAATTGTGAAGCATAAAGAAACATTTCTGAAAGATAAGCACCATGTTACCTCCGCATCTTCAACACAGAGCATTTCTCTCTTTTTTCTAAGTTATTCAAATACAGAGAAAATTGGTGATCTCACATGTTTAGACACAATTTTAATGATGCTAAAATGATAGGTTGAATCCCCTTGCAGGTTAGTGAACTTAACACAAAGGAAGACTTGTGGAAAATATTACACTAAGGTCAAGTGACTTGGAACCAATGATGGCTCAGCCAACCACAATCTGCATGACCTTGGATATGTCTCTTGATCAGTCTGAGCTGCATTTTTTCATAATGGTCCCTTAAGAGCATCATACTTTATCATACAGTGCTTTATTGTTGGCATTTTTCTTTTTTTTTTTTTTTTTTAATTAACTTTAATTGGTGTTTAATTTACCAACATACAGAAAAACACCCAGTGCTCATCCCGTCAAGTGTCCACCTCAGTGCCCGTCACCCATTCCCCTCCAACACCCGCCCTCCTCCCCTTCCACCACCCCTAGTTCGTTTCCCCGAGTTAGGAGTCTTTATGTTCTGTCTCCCTTCCTGATATTTCCCAACATTTCTTTTCCCTTCCTTTATATTCCCTTTCACTATTATTCATATTCCCCAAATGAATGAGAACATACACTGTTTGTCCTTCTCCGATTGACTTATTTCACTCAGCATAATACCCTCCAGTTCCATCCACGTTGAAGCAAATGGTGGGTATAGTTGTGAGAGTATGCATGACTGATAGAAATTTATTCTGATCATGAGTAAATTATACAAGACAATTCTTCTAAAGCAGTCAGTAAAGATATTTTTGTATTAAAAAATAACAAATTTATTTCATTTCTCAACTTAAAATATTTTAAAATGGATTTATGTATATATATATATATATATATATATATTATATATATTATTGAAGTTCGATTTGCCAACACACCATGTAACACCCAGTGCTCATCCCGTAAAGTATCCCTTTCAGCGCCCATCACCCAGTCACCCCATCCTCCCACCCACCTCCCTTTCCACTACCCCTTGTTCGTTTCCCAGAGTTAGGAGTGTCTTATGTTTTTTTGAAAATTTTTTCCATCAATGGACATTGATAAAATTAATTACAGTGTACCTATAAAATAAAGTACTATACAATTAGCATGGTATTCACTTAGAAAATTGGATTGCATTCATTAGAATGCTGTCTGAACTGACACCGAGCATCAAAAAACATTACTTTAAAAGAATATAAGTAGAAAAGTAGGTTACATGTAACTAGTCCCATTTTTGTAAAGTAAGAGTATATACACAGAGTTGCATGCAGTGTATTTTAAAATGCTTTATTTTTTTTAGGATCATGGCATTTGTGCCATGATCATCCTGAAAAATGTCTGAGAGCTTTTTGTATTCGATTATCCTACACCAACCCTCAGCCCCAGCCAACACTGATCTTATGTTTTCATTAATTTCCTTCTTTTAAGACTTTAGTGTAAGTGGAATCATGCAGTCTCTTTTTTGTATTTATCTCATCAATATATTGATTTTTTTATTGTATGTATCTATGTTATAGTGTGAATCAGTTGTTCCTTTGTATTGCTGATTTGTTATGTGAATATGCCATAATTTGTTTTTCTGTCCCTCTTGATGGATATTTGCATTATTTCCAATTTTTCCCTATTATAAATAATGCTACCATAAACATTCATATAAAAGTATTTCTAAAGGCAAATGTTTCTTTCTCTGGGGTATATAGCACTGAAATTACCAGATCATAGGGTAAAATAAGGTTTAATTTTATAAGAAACTTCTAACAAGTTTTACAAAGTGGCTGAACCATTTTGCACCACCACCAGAAATGTGTATGAGTTTTAAGTGTTCCACTTACCTGTCAGCACTTGGTATTGTCAGCTTTTTAAATTTTAGCTATTCTTAAGGGTACCTACTGGTATTTCTTTAGAGTTTAAATTTTATTTCCCTGACTTGCCATCTTTTTGCATGCTCATTCCTATCTTCTTCTGTGAATTGTCTCTTCAAATCTTTTGTCCATTTATTTTTTTTCTTTTGTCCATTTAAAAAATAATGGGTTCTGTCCTCCTTATTATGGAGTTGTAAAAGCTCTTACAAATACACTTTCAGCTGTATGTCCTGCAAACATTTTCTTCTTGTCTGTGGCTTACCTTTTTATTTTCTTAACAGTATGGTGAAAAGTTGAATGTTTTACTTCTCATGAACTCCAAATTATTTATTATTTTTTAAACGTTAATGCTTTTTGCGTGTTCTAGAAATCTTTGCCATCCCAAAGGCTGTGAAGATTATCTCCTATATTTTCTTCTAGAAAATTTTCATTTTAGATTTTTATGTTTAGGTCTTATTTTCTTTTATAATCAGAAAATACAGGACAATATTTATAGTGAAAATATGGTACTTTTAACATAAAAATGTAAACTTCTACAAACTACTACCAAATTGATCTCTCCAAAGTGTTTACAAAAGGTCTGATATATAAAAAGATAGGGGTCCATCTTCAGGAGGGAAGCTGCGCTTTCTATTATATACTGAGTCTCCCTGCAGAGAAGAGATGATTTTTTTTTTTTGCCTCATCTTATCATACAAAACATCCTTTAGTGTAATAAGTTTCCTTCAGTTGGCAGTGCTCAACATAGTCACTTAGAAATATTTTGTGAATTCTTACCCTGTGTCCCACAATTTGCTAGTGGCTAAAAATAATAAATTACTTCTGTAAGATTTAGTCTATGCCATGGAAAAGCAGGATCAATCATAAGTAAAGAGATCATTACAATACATGATATTATAGAAGCACTAGAATAAAAGGAAGGCTGCTACTGACACAGATGGGAGTTTATAAACCACAGTATGACAGGGATGGGGGTCTCCCAGCATGGGTTTCAGCATCCAAGTAGTGATTAGCACTAGACGTGCTGCATATTCCTGGGCAGGTGAAACTATTGGAGAAAAAAAAAGACAAAATAATTTTGCTCAGGATGTTGGTAGATAGGTCATTATAGGTACTAAATCAACCTACTTATACCCTAGCGATTCTGATATTTTGTTTGAGTCTCACATGGACAAATAGATCCATTATAGGTGGTCTACTAGCAATAAGGCACCTTGAATGAATGCATAGCTTCTGTATGAGTTTCCTCTTCCCCTACAGTTACATTTACCCATCTCCACTTTTATTTTAACTTAAAACTTTCAGTCTAGGTAAGGAATGCTGTTGATAGCCAGTGACTTTTTTTTTTTTTGGTGGGGGGGAGGGGGTCGGCCTGCTGCCATTCCTTATGTGGCTGGTCATCTTAACAGGGTCAGGATATGGTTTGAAATTCTGCTTTTCCCAGTATGTAGATTCTAGAAGTAAAGAAGGCCCGTAGGAATAAAACTTTGGAAATCTTTTACTGACTAAAATCATTAATCTTTTATATTTTTACTCATTTTAAAAGTATTTATTTAGCACTTCCTGTATGCCAAGAACTCTGCTCAGTTCTATAATTAAATTGAATAAGATAGACGCAGCTGCTCTCTTATAAAGCTGACAATGAAGTGAGAATGGATGACATTGAACATTAGAGTACGATGAGTAGTGTAAGGACAAGTGTCATGCTATAGCATATATAACACAGTGCTGAGGAAGTGATCTTTCAGTTGACACTTAAGTAGGCAATAGAGAAAGGAGCAGAAGAATTCTAGAAAGATAAACTCCTTGCAAAATAACCCTCTGAGGTAAAGATGTGCACAGAGTATTCAAGACCTGAAAGAGAGCCAATATGGTTGCAATACAGACAGGAAGGAGAACACCAATAACCAAAGAGCCTGAAGAGAAAATTAGAGCCAGATCTCCATAGGTCTTTAGGCAGTTAACTTTAAGCAGTTAAGATGTCATGGGCCTTGGGGGAGACATTAGAAACATTGCCTCCACTGGCTTCAACAAAAAGAATTTTTTTTTGTCTCCTATAACGAGAAGTTGTAAAATCAGCTTTGAGGTTGGGTAATTCAACAACTCATTGTCTAATTCTTTCTGGGGTGTTTTTTTTTATGGTCCAACTTAGTTTATTTAAGTTGCACAGGGACAGGACCATAGGAAGAAAAAGCTGCATTTATGAAGCTGGTAGTTATATGCTTAGTGTTCAGGGGGGAAGGAATGTTCAAGGGGAAGTATTAGATCATAAATGTTGAATGACTTTCCCAGAAATGGAGTAGTTCCTTCTCATTTTTGCAAGATGCACATCCTCACATACTAATATCCAGAGCTATAAGAATAATTTATTTTATATATCTTTCTAAGAAAAAAAATATTTTCATAAACACTCAGGAAATACCCCTTCATCTCAATGGTCAGAATGGATCACAGGATCTTTGTTTTTGTTTTTTTTTTTTTTTTGTACTATTCACTGACAAGGGGAATGTGACCACCATAACTAGTCATTTGAGGAATACATGAGGGTGGGGAGAATGTAGGTAAATGGAGGCATTGAATATATACAATTCCTTATACTTGTTTGTCTACGTGGAGGGAGATAAAATGGTAAATAGTGTGAACTGAGCTCCTAAAGGTCATTAAGACCAGTCATGATGTTCCCAAAATTTGGGCAGCAGTTTAAAATTTGGGTACCATTAGTCTGGTAGGAGGGGAAAATGGTTGTTGGGTGGTCCACCTGCAGTGCCCAGGTAAATGACTTTGAATTTTATCAAACGGGAGTTGGAAAGCAGTTGAAAGGTTCTAAGCATGAGTAAAAAAATACAATTTTTGTTAAGATTATAATTTTTTTCAAATATGAAAAATGAGAATGTTTAATTAAAAGTAATTATCTAACATGAAAAAAGGAACAATAAATGACAGGGAAAGCACTTTTGAGGCTATAATAGTAATGCACACCAGATGGGTTGGAGTAGTTAGGATACAAGAATAATTATCTAAACATCATTAATAACTAGCATTGATAAAAACTAATAGTCACAATTGGCAGATGAAAGAAAGGGAGAAGTCGAGCTTGATACTAGAGATTTTGATTTGAACAACCAGTTAGAGAGAAGTTCCATTCATTGAGATGGAAACAAACACTAAGGGGCAGAGTGGTAGGGTTTGAGTATATTGAATTTGAGATGTCAATAAGATGTTCAAGAAGGAATACTTGATAGTATAGGTGTGGAGGCTGAAGGGAGAGGCTGAGCTGTAAATATAATTTTGCTGCTATTTACCCATAAAACTGAACAAGATGAGTTACAAGAATACAGAATGAGAACAGAGTGCTCAATCTAATCCTAAAAGACCTCAAGCTTTGAGGATCTTAATCTAATCCTAAAAGACCTCAAGCTTTGAGGATCTGGAGAGGAAGAGTTTCTGACAAAAGTGATGTGAGAATGGTTCAGAGAAGCTGGAGAAAAAACAGTGGAATATTATGTCATAAAAGAAAACCACTTTTCCATGAAGAGGAAATATGTGCTTGTATCAAATGCCTCCGATAATTCTGGTAAGCTGAGGAAAGAAGTACAATCATTAGATTTAGTGATATAAGGTGGTGAAATTTTTTAAGAAAAGTTTTGGTAGAATGGTGTCACAGTTCCAGCTAGCATAATTGAGCCATCAACATACAGCAGGAAAAAGGGGTTCCCAGAAAGAAAAAGTACTGAACATAATTATAAGTAGCTTTGTTCACAGCAAGGAAAAGCTGTTTTTGTCTTTAAGTTTTCATGCTTGGTACAGTACATATTTTATACCAGGGAAGAGGGTTTTCTTAGTTCTTAAACTTTCATACTTGAAATGGTTGGTTGTTAATTCTTAAAAGAGAGTAAGACATGCAAAAATGAGATGAAAATGGGGCATCTATTGTGAATCACAGTCAACATGTTAAACCTAACTTTTCTTCCATAAATTATTTAGACCACAAAGGCAATTATTTGATAAAACCTGACTGCAACCTGCTGCATGATTTTGGGGCATAATATAACAGAAAATTCCATGATCATATTACTTCTTTAGAAACTCTAGCCTGCTTGGATTTCTAAATTCATATTCTTACAAGATGATTAAGGAGACCCTTTCAACCATCAGAAAGTACACTGATAACACTGCACAATAGACTCTGGCATTGGACTAGATTACTGAAGTGTGGACTATGAATGGAAGAGAACACAGGTAAAATCATCATCGTTAATCAAGGTGCTTTGTAGACGACTGGTTATTGGACACACAATTTATATGCTCCTCCATTCATTTTCATATGAGAAAATATGTCCATCACTTGATAGACTGAATTAGCATACTAGAAATAAGACCAACTATGCCCTCTTTAAGAACTAATTCTAATAAAACTATTTATGAATTTATAGGTGATTGAAAATTTGTTTTTAAAGTAGTCCATGTTGGCTAGGAAAGTGTTAGATTTTCTTATTTTTCACTAAAGTTATTCTAAATGTAAAAACATGTTGGATAAATTCTTTTTATATGAAGACCCCTTTAAGTGGGATATGTTAGGTGGATTGACCTTGATAATGGAATTAATAATTATAAATATTCCAGTGACTTCAGTTCAACAAAATCTATCATTTATTTATTTTTGTTCTCCCCTTATCCCCTAACCAAATTGATGAATGGCATACCCTGCAGCCTACAAAATCACCCTAATGAGAGTCTGATGATTCATATATTTTTAAATGTCATCTGGAAAGATTACTCTTATAGTTTGTCTTGAATGAGTTCCATCCTTGCTCTTTCCTTGAAGAGTAGTAGTTGAATTTAAAACTTCCAAAAGAAAAAAAAACTTCATTTTTATACCTATTTGTAGTAATTTCTGCACTTTGAACATCTGCATGTGTGTCCAGAATGTATTCTATATCGTCTATCAAGTAAAAATAGTAATGCATTTATTAAGTGCTCCAGTCAAAATTAGCCCAATGTTAAATGCAGGATCTAGTCAGCAGTTCCATCTTTTCATGGATTGTGTTGTCAAGGCTTTCAGTGAGTTGACAATTTCTATTTGTAAGCAGTTTTCGAAGAAAGGAGACAGTGAAAGACCTTAAATAAGTATCTAATCATCAAATTATCTCATATATAGTGTCGTGAATGAATTACAGTAAAGCCACACAATTTAAAGTACAAGTCTCAGGTTGAGGAGTCTAACTCAACTGAAAAATATTCCTTTAAATGATTTCATGTTTATATGTATCATTTTCCACAGAATATTCTTAAATGTCCTTACAAAGTAGGTAGCCAGGACTCTCAAACTTTCTTTACAGAAAAAATACATGAAATATTGTTTCATGGTTACATTAGTATATTCAGCTAGTCAGTCACTGAACATTTTTTAAGCGGCTATTTCATGCCAGTCATTAGGCCATGTGTCCATATTCTTCTACAACCCAAACTCTCCTGGCCCTGTCTATTGATCTTTCTTATATGGCCATTTTCCTTAGAATGTATTTTTACCCAGCTGCCCAAAGATGATTGCATCTACTTTCCTCCTCTTGTAAAGAAGAGGTAACACAACACAGTAGGTAATTCTCAAGTTTTGGATTAATGTGCAGCTGGGAAATTAGGCTATGACTTGGAATTGGAACTTTTTTATGAGTAACAAAAGGATCTTTAGCCCAGAAGTGAGCCAAGGAAAATAGTAAATGTAGGCGTGTTGGTGAGAGAATGTCTAGGCCTAACCTGGCAAATGCTTATTCACCCTGTCCTATTCAGAGGGTGAGATCCAGGCTTTTTTTAAAGATTTTTTTATTTATCATAAGAGACACAGAGAGTGGCAGAGGGAGAAGCAGGCATCCTGTGGGGAGCCGGATGCAGTACTCAATCCTAGGACACAAGGCTCATGACCTGAGCCAAGGCCAGACAGATGCTCAATCACTGAGCCACCCTGGGTCCAGTCTTTAGAAGGAAATTCGTCAAGGGAAGACAGACAAGCAATCTCAAATTCTAACTTAACTAAATTAGAAAAGAGCTTTTCCTAGCCTCACATTAAATCAATTTCAGTGATGGAAGCTTTGGATTAATCAGCTCCAGCCTTAATTATCTAGGAAAGGACTGGTCTTGTTCTAAATGTATAGGAGGGTAGGAAGATAGAATTCAAGGGAGGACATATAAGCTTATTGATGCATAGTGATTGTCCTTGTAGGTATCTTGTGAATGAATTACACTTTGCCCTCCTCCCACCTTCTTGTTCAAGGGCAGTTTTTGACCAATAAGCAGACTCATGTTATAAGACCTCAGAATCACTGAGAATCACTGCTTCATCTCAACAGCAGTAGAGACTTATTGGCCAGCTGTTGCTATTGCTTGCTTTCCTCACTTTTTTTTTGTAACTGTACCTTGCTTACTTTGGAGAACAACTTCTCTTCATTTCAAATGGTTATGGTGGAATTAATTTTCAAGACCTAAGCTTCTCTTGGCAAAGAGGTGGGCAGGGTACTAAGTTCAGCCAATCAGACTCTTCTTAAAACTTAGATATTTCATGAAGTGATACAAGGAGAGGAAATGGTTGAATATGGTTTATTCCAATAATGGGGCTCTGAAAAGACTCTCCATATTCCTGTTAGGACTGCCTTGACTCTTGAACTTTCCAAGATTTGTTTTTTTCAGGTTTTCTTTCAGTACTGTAGATTATTTCATTCATATGCTGCAGTAAAATTATTTAGGTTGTAAGTTCAACATTTGTTTTTCATTGATGGCAATCAAATAACACTAAGTTTTGTTAGGTATCTTTTAAAACTTTAAAGCAAACTAATACATCTCAAAGCCTGCTTTTAATAAGTCATCAAACAATTTTCAAAACAACACTTTTTTCTTAATAAATGCATACGGATTTTCACATACAGAAACTGGATCACTGAGTGACAAAACTCAGATGTTTTGAGCTTGAAAAGCAATATGATAAAAAAATGGTTAAAAAACTCTCCAGATGTATTGTTGGAATTAAAATCCTGACTCTATCATTAGCAGCAATATATAAATATAATAACCTTGGAAAATTTTCTTAGTATCTAAGTTCCTCCATTCCTTCAACTATAAGATGGGAAGAAAATTCATGTGACATGCTTAGAACAATGCCTAGCATACAGTTTAAAAAATATATATGTTAGCTCCATACTCAAGCTATCCTGCTACTTTCTGTCAAAACTCAATTTTGAATTTATTATAAGTAGGGACCTAATTTTTGCCATCTTGATATTCTGAACCTAGTTGGTGTTTTTTTTTTGTTTTTTTTTTTTTTTTTTTGTTTTTTTTTTTTTTTTTTTTTTTTTTTTTTTACCCAATGGCTACACTATAATAAAACATTTGGGGTTTGTTTTTGTATATATGTTGTAGTTGTCAGGTTTTTGTGTAAGTATTAATACATCAACTATAACTTAGAACTTAATATTAAGATTTCAAACATGCTATCCTTCGACAAAGTACTCTGGCTTTAAATAGTTATAGATTTATATAATATTTGATAACAATTAGTCAGGAAGGAAATAAACAATCTCTGAACAATTAAGACTCCACCAATGGTTCTTAACCTTGGCTGTATATTAGAATCAACTGGAGAGCTTTCAAAAAACACTTATTCCAGTTTACCCCAGATTAATAAAAAACAACCTCCCTGGGTATGGAACCTAGATATCAGCATATTCCCCAAGGCCACAAGTAGTTCCAATGTGTACCCAAAATTGAAGTACTGCTTCTTAAACTCTCATAGACTTTCAAGAAAAATATCTATCAGTAAGTCTGAAAAATGTAGAAGGGTTCTTTTTCTTCTAAGTATACATAATTTTAGAATTAAGGAATTATGAATTTTGTCCAGATTGTCTATGGTTTGCATACAACATTAACAGAGTAAAAGAGCTCAAGAAAATAGGTATGAATTCTATTTCTTCTCCCTTGTTCTTTTCATCATCCAATTATAAGAAACTAGTATTTCATTGAGAGAAGATGGACTTATGGGGAGGCTACTTGAGAATTTATTGTATTTTTGGAGTTTATTATGTCTATATGAATATTTCAATCCCTTAAGAGACCGGGATCTGTACATTATTTGATTGCATTTTATAGACTACATAGTATGTAAAAGTACAGATTAAACTCTATAATCAAATTATTTCATTCTAAATTTGTATTACCTTAAGACCCATGGGGGCATGACTTTTGGTTCAGAGAAGAGAGGTGATGTGTATGTGCATATACTCTATTTGTGCATATATTGTGTGTGTATGTGTTTATATAAGTAGTTGCATTTTTTTCTTGTGATACATATATTAGGTTTAAAGCTTTAGCCACTTAACTTTTCAGACCTTTATAAAGTTATTTCACCTCCAGTTTTCCTTCTTCTGTGGTAAACACAAGCCATTCCATATATATCATGGTTTCATGAACATTCAGCATACTCCCTATCTCCTGTAATTATAAGCTGATGTTGAACAATCACCTGTTACATGTCAATACTGTTCTAAGTGCTTATTATGTGCTAAATCATTTCATTATCACAGCAACCCTATGAGGGGTTTTTTACAGGCAAAAAAAAAAAAAAACAAGGCACAGACATGTTAAGATATATTTAGAAAGCTCCTTGGAGGTCTCAATCACAATTCTGGCAATTCTGGGTCACTTTCCCAGTCTCAACACTATAACGATCTATATTCTATGTAGCAATGTATAATTAGATGTGTAAAAATGCAGCTGAGCTACTACTCCATTGAAAAGTATGGGCGAGGAAAGGGAAATTTTCTTAAACTAATTTAAAAATAACTTCAGTTTTTGATCTGTGACATAAAGCAAGAATTCGTATAGATCTTTATGATACAATGTCTTATGTAAATTTCAGTTCTCTAGCAAATGGTTAAAACCACTGACAAATTCCAATTTGATCTTGCTTGTGTGTGCCATCACTGAAAGGCAATGCTTTGAAGAGTGATGTCTAATATAAGAGTCCCCAGTGTTCATCTTACCTATAGGTTAATCTTTTCTTTAATACCTTGGGTACTCCAGGCAATGAGGTGGGATAAATACATCAATACATCAATCCCAGCACATCTGAAGTAACAGGCAGGGAAGTCTGTGCTCAGTGGTGCAATGTGTCAGGGGAAAAGCTAGGCCTAACAGAATGTGAGCTACTGAATTTGGGCAGCAGGCCAATGTCTAACACTGCCAAGAGAAGTACAATTTTATTTTAATCATCTTTTCCTATGTCAAGGCCAGGAGCAGCATTTCTACCAGCTTCTACTTCCCCATCAGTTATAAAAATATCCACTATACAACTCTCAAGGCAGAGAGCTTGGATTTGCATAATAACAAAGCAGCAAAGTATATTTATTCCTTTCATCTTTGGAAGGTGGGATAGAGAGATAATCATGGAAGCAAGGACTAAACCTTTCCAACCCTTTCAGTTCTAAAACAAATCAGCTAGGCAGGTAACATTTGAATCATGATTTCAAAATACAGCAAAACAATGTAGTATTTAAGAATCTGCAGCTTAGAGAAGCACACAAATCACAGATTTTTCTTTTACCTTGATAAATGACATTTGCATCCATCCTATACTCTGAAAATTGGAACATGGATTTACCACATACTCAAGTAAAATAACTAAGGCAGAATCTTAGGTAAACTTAGGTCTGAAACTACCAACTCTACAATTTTCATGGGACTAACTTAATTACGTGAACAATCCTCTGAGATTTCTTTCAGTGAATTGTCTAAAATAGTTATTTGGTGCACATGCAGCCATATTTAAGGGTGACAAAGAGCAACTCCATCACAACTTGGAAAATCCTCAAGGGAATGAAGTCAAATAAGATCATACTGATATTTTCTTTTGATTTCATTACCTCTTTTGCACAATTTCCCCTTTTCTTTCTACTCCAATATTCTGTATGTCCTACACACAGTTCAATTTTTCGTCCAAAGTCAGCTTGACATTCTTGTTCCACATTCTCCAGCTCTGATGGAAACTTCTTCCTAAATCTGAGTCACTTGATGCCATCTCTCCTTTTGATCTCTTTTAAATTTAGTACATTTCTCTATGATTTAGGGTGTATACACTTAAATCATTTTTTAAAGATTTTACTTATTTATTTACAAGATACAGAGAGACATAGGCAGAGAGAGGAAAGCAGGCTCCATGCAGGGAGCCAGATGCAGGAGTTGACCCTGGGACTCTGGGATCATGTCCTGAGGAGAAGGCAGACTCTCAACCACTGAGCCACCCAGGCATTCCATACTTCTTAAATATTTAATAACAACACTTTTGTTGTTGTTATTTTTGTTGTTTTGTTTTGTAATAGCAACACAAAATCTTTTCTTGGTAACTCTAATTTTCATGATATCTAATTTATTTTCTCTTTTGTTTTAAAATTTCTCTTGACTTGTGGCTATAGGAAACCATGGATGGTTAGACTTGATACGAGCCATGGATGTCAAAAGTCAAGTCCTCTTTGGTGTTTGAATCATCTCTGTAGTGTTCCAGACAAGTGGTTATCTAGATTTGCCTGGATGCCTGCAAGGTGTAGGGCTTACCACCTCACAAAGATAGTTGTCTTACTTTTGTTCATTTTATACACACATACACACACACACACACACACACACACACAAATGTTTTAAGGCATATATATGTCAGTTTGTCCTAGTTTTCTCCTATGACGGTTTAAAACCTTACCCACCTTACAACTTCTCAGATATTTAGAAACACCCACTAATTTTTTCCCTTTTCTGGGATAGATATGGCAGTTTCAATATATGCCATGGTTTCATTAATATTCAACATAATGACTCTTCTCGATAGTCTCTTATGAATGTGCCCCAATTTTTCCATCTCTATCATAGGCATGGAAATGTCCTACTCAGGTTCCTTTTCAAACTGTTGTGCATGAGGTAATTGAAGTCAGAAGACAGCCTTTCACTGTTCTCAAGATCAGAGTCAGCTGCAAAGCAGAGCCTTAACAAGGCCACAACTTCTCAGGGCATCCTGTACCTTTAGACTGAGAAAGGCAGACGTATAAAAGCCCAGCCTGTTTGTGTGTATGTATATATACTCAGCCATAAAAAGGATGAGATCTTACATCAACATGGATGGAACTGGAGGGTATTAGGCTAAATGGAAAAAGTCAATCAGAGAAAGACAACTATCATATGGTTTCATTCATGTGAAATTTAAGAAACAAAACAGGATCATAGGGAAAGAAAGGGGAAAAATAAAAGAAGATGGAATCAGAGAGGGAGACAAACCACAAGAGACTCTTAACTATAGGAAACTAAGTGTTGCTGGAGGGGAGATGAATGAGGGGATGGGGTAACTGGGTGATGGGCATTAAGAAAGGCATGGGATATGGTGAGCATTGCGTGTTATATGCAACTGAAGAATAACTGAACTCTACATCTAAAGCTAATGATACACTATATATTATCTAATTGTAGATAGATAGAAATAAGTAAAAAATAAAACACATAAATAAAAAAGCAATGACCACTCTGGAAAACTGTGTGGAGGTTCCTCAAAGAGTTAAAAATAGACCTGCCCTACGACCCAGCAATTGCACTGTTGGGGATTTACCCCAAAGATTCAGATGCAATGAAACATCGGGACACCTGCACCCTGATGTTTCTAGCAGCAATGTCCACAGTAGCCAAACTGGAAGGAGCCTCGGTGTCCATCGAAAGATGAATGGATAAAGAAGATGTGGTCTATGTATACAATGGAATATTACTCAGCAATTAGAAACGACAAATACCCACCATTTGCTTCAACGTGGATGGAACTAGAGGGTATTATGCTGAGTGAAATAAGTCAATCGGAGAAGGACAAACAGTGTATGTTCTCATTCATTTGGGGAATATAAATAATAGTGAAAGGGAATATAAAGGAAGGGAAAAGAAATGTTGGGAAATATCAGGAAGGGAGACAGAACATAAAGGCTCCTAACCCTGGGAAACGAACTAGGGGTGGTGGAAGGGGAGGAGGGCGGTGTTGGAGGGGAATGGGTGACAGGCACTGAGGTGGACACTTGACGGGATGAGCACTGGGTGTTTTTCTGTATGTTGGTAAATTGAACACCAATAAAAATTAATTTAAAAAAAATAAATATATTTAAAGTGAAAAAAAAGCAATGACCTTGATAAAAATATAAAATAAAATAATAAAGGCTCAGCCATTTCAGTCCAAAAGAGGATGACTGATGAGCAAAATAAGCTCCATAGCTGTCAACTCAGTTGGACAAAGTTTGTTTCGCTTTTTCCTCTGTCCAGTATGCTGCTTCTCCTCCCCCCTCTGCCTTTCTACAGATGTTGATCTTTAGTAAACATCATATTCTTCAAATTTGGTCTAATTATTGGCTTCCAGAGGACCTAATCTAAGACAGTATTTCCTTCTGTTTGTATTACTCTTTGCCCAGAATGTATTTTAAACCAAGTGCAGACCCTCTATTGTATTAAATGTGATTTTAGAAAGTTTTGAATCACAAAATATTGAATCCCAGCTCATCAGGATTATTTTGGATATATATTTTGCCTTCCTCTGTGTTTGCTTCACCTAAATTTGTGTCCTCATAACATATGATTACTACCATTTCCCAGAGTTTTGTTAAAATGTTAACGAAGTCATTTGTTAAGATAGTCCTATTCCCAAGTCTAAACTAACATATGTCAGTTAGTGCTTATTGGTTACAGTTATTCAGTTAGGAATCTTTCATTCTGTTTTCATAGTACTAGGAAAGCATGAAAGAAGTTATTGCTCTTAAATAAATTTTAATGACAGTACAAAATACACATAGAAAGGGGCAAAAAACTGAAGTGTAAGATTAATGTGTGGGCAAACTCCCATGTTCACCATGCTGCTGATGAAACTGAATGCCAGCAGCTCAGAAGTCTTTCAGGCTGCTAACTTTGCCCCCTTCCCTAAAAGGAACTGTCTTCCTGGTTTTAATCTCATAGATAAATTTGTATTTTATTTTAGTACTTTTACATAAATTGAATTTTATAGTTGATAGTCTTCTGTGTGTCTAGCACGATTCACCAAATACTAGGTTTGTGAGATTAGTAAATATTGTGTATACCAGTACTACATTAATTTTTAATTGATATATAGTGTCCCATTTTATGAATTTAGCTCAATTTGTTCTTTTATCGTAGATGGACAATTATAATTATTTCAAAAATCTTACCTTGAATATTTTTTAACTTTTTACATACTAGGTATGGGTTTCTGTTGGCTGTGTATGTAAGAATGCAGTTGGTGGCTCATGGGGTATTCCTGTGTTTGGAAAGACCACCAGTTCTTAAAGTTCTACCAATTTGCACTTCTGCCCACAGTGTTTGAAGTTACATTTGTACCATGTCCTTACAACAATTTTAAATGTGAGCCATTTTGGCAGTGAGAAGTAAGTTGCATTTTCAAGTACTTCATTTAGTTTTCATGGGCATTTAGTGAAATAGAACACTTGGGTATTTGACTACTTGAATTTCTTCCTCTGTGAAGCTCTTGTAAATGTCTTTCGTCATTTTTTGGGTCTGTTTTTTCCTTCCAATTATTGGTAAATTTTATACGGCTTGGATACAAGTAGTGTGTTGGCTATATGTCTTAAAAATACTTTTTCCAACTCTATGGCTAACTTTGTAACTTTGGTATAGTCTAAAAATAGACTTCTAAAAATATTGTCCAATTACCAACATTTTCCTTTATAGTTTTTCTTATATCTTGATCCAAAAATCTTAGCCTGACCCCAAGGTCTTGACAATACTGTCTTATATTATTTTGCAGAAACTTTGTTTTGTTTACTGTTTAGATATGCAATCACCCTGAAATTCACCTTGCTGTATAGTTTGAGGTACAGGATTAACATTCCTTTAATTACATAGATATGGAGTTGATTGAAAAGATAGTTTGTTCCCCACTAACTTGCAATGACAATTTATATTCCTAGTTTGCTAAGGATTTTCTTTTTCTTAATGATAAATAGCTGTTGAATTTTATCAACTGCTTTTTTCGGTTTTTAATGAGATGATCATAATTTTTCTCCTTTATTTTGTTAATGTGAATTCCACTAAATTTTTTGATGCTAAGCTCACTCTGCATGACTGGAATTAATTTAATATTATCCTTTTTATGTATTACTAGATTCAATTATTTTTTCTTCTTCCTGTTGTATTCACATTCATGAGAGATTTTCATCTGTAATTCATTCTTTTTTCCCTTGCAATGTTCTTGTCAGGTTTTACTATAAGAGTTGCGCTGGTTTTGTAATTATGACCATTACCATCTGCCTATTCTTCTGAAGGAATTCATATACAATTGTTTCTAGTTTAAAATGTGAATGATGTTTATAGCAGCAATGTCCACAATAGCCAAACTGTGGAAGGAGCCTCGGTGTCCATCGAAAGATGAATGGATAAAGAAGATGTGGTCTATGTATACAATGGAATATTACTCAGCCATTAGAAACGACAAATACCCACCGTTTGCTTCAACGTGGATGGAACTGGAGGGTATTATGCTGAGTGAAGTAAGTCAATCAGAGAAGGACAAACATTTTATGGTCTCATTCATTTGGGGAATATAAAGAATAGTGAAAGGGAATAAAGGGGAAAGGAGAAAAAATGAGTGGGAAATATCAGAAAGGGAGACAGAACATGAGAGACTCCTAACTCTGGGAAACGAACTAGGGGTGGTGGAAGGGGAAGAGGGCGGGGGGTGGGGATGACTGGGTGGCGGGCACTGAGGTGGGCACCTGATGGGATGAGCACTGCGTGTTATTCTGTATGTTGGCAAATTAACACCAATAAAAAATAAATTTATTAATAAAAAAATAATAATAATAAATAAAATGTGAATGAAAACCCAGCATTAAAGATCTCTGCACCTAGAGTTTTCTTTGTGGGAAATATTTTATTTACCAGATCAATTAGTATAACAACTAGAGGGCTACTGATATTTTTCTATTTTTGTGACAGTTTTAGTAAGTTGTATTTTCAAAGAATTTTTCCATTTTATTTAACTTTTCCAGTATATCGCATATAATTTTTGTAGTATCCATTTTTTTTTTTTTTAGTTTTTATTTATTTATGATAGTCACACAGAGAGAGAGAGAGAGAGAGGCAGAGACACAGGCAGAGGGAGAAGCAGGCTCCATGCACCGGGAGCCTGACATGGGATTCGATCCCGGGTCTCCAGGATCGCGCCCTGGGCCAAAGGCAGGCGCCAAACCGCTGCGCCACCCAGGGATCCCTGTAGTATCCATTTTTAAATTTGTTATATCTGTAGCAACTATAATGACAATCCCTTTTTCTTTTTCTTTCTTGACACCATTATTGATGTAGTTTTTTCCCTTTCTTCTTAACCTGTGTTGCTGAGATTTATCAATTTTGTTAACTTTTTCAATTAACTATTGGCTTCCTTTTTTAATTTTATCTTTTCCTACTTCTTAATTGACTGACGTCCTTATCTTAGGATATTAATTTTTATACTTAGGGTTAAATGTACTGTTTTTCTAGAACCTGTTAAAACTAGCAGCTAGAATTTTGCTTCTTGATATGGAAGTTTATACTATTGCTTTTCAATGTTATTCTTTTCTAATTTTCTAATATATGCCATACACACATACACACACATGCACACTCAGGAGAGGATTTATTTTGGCAGCTCATGCTCACAAAACTAGAATCTTGCAAATGGTTCTTGTTTGTCAGAAACTATCTTTTTTTAAAAAAATTCCAGCTGGTTATCATACAGCGTAATAGAAGTTTCCGGTGTACAATATAGTGATTCAACACTTCCATGCAACACCTGGTGTTCATCACAACACTTGCCCTCCTTAATCTCCACCAGCTATTTTTCACCCTTCCCTGTACCCTTCAAGTCTATATTTCACTTAAAGATCTGGTATAGTTATAGTTCACATTATGGCATGCTTTAATTTCAATTTCATGTAGTTGAAATATTTTTAATTTCTATTTTGATTTCTTCAATACTTGAGTTTTTTAGAACCATGTTTTAAATTCCAAATATTTTGATATTACTATCATTAGTGTTTTTGTTTGTTTAATTTCTTGGTGGCCAGATAATACTCTCTAAATGTTTCAAATCTTTGATGTTTATTGAGGACTATCTTTTGTATACAACATATGGTCCATTTTCATAAAGGATTCATGTATTTTAGAAAATACATATTCTGCAGTTATTGAATATTGAATATAAAGCTTCTATATTAGGTCAGTTTAGTGAATAGTGTTGATCAAATGTCATATCTTTGTTGATTTGATGTTTCCTACTGAGGTCATGACTACTGATTTTTATGTTAATTACTGGACAAGGAGTAGTGAAATCTTTAACCATTATTGTGAATTTATCTATTTTTTTATTCTGTCAAAGTTTGCTTTATGTATTTTGAAATTGTGTTACTTAATATGGGCAAACTTGGAATTATCTTCTTGATGAAGTGACCCTTATATCTCTTTTATTATTAGAAATGGTTCCCATTATTAAGACATTATTTTAAAACATGTTGATACTAATATGGCTTCATTAATTTTTGTTACTATTGCATGATATGGCTTTTTATTCTTTACTGTTACCTACATTTGCCTTTTTATTAAAGTTTACCTCCTGTGAAAGCCATAATTAGGTTTTATGTCAACAGACTGTAATCTTTATCTTTTCATTGTAGTACTTAGTTTATTTACATCTTTTTTTCCCCATTCCCCCTATCTATCTCCCCTCTGGCAACCCTCAATTTGTTCTGTAGAACTAAAATTCTGGGTTTTTTTTTTTTTTGTCTCCTTTTTTTTTTTTCTTTGATTTGCTTCTTAAATTCCAGATATGAGTGAAATCATATGGTATTTGTATTTATTTTATTTGTTTCACTTAGCATTTAGCCTCTAGTTCCATCCACATTATTGCAAATGACAAGCTCTCATTCCTCCTTATGACCAAGTAATATTCCTGTGTGTGTGTGTGTGTGTGTGTGTGTGTGTGTGTGTGTGTGTATGACTTGTTATCCACTCATCTATTGGTGGACACTTGAATTGTTTCCATATCTTAGTTTAATGCTCCAGTAAATATAGGGGTGCATGTATCTTTTTGAATTGGTGTTTTCATTTTTTTGGGTAAATCCCAAAAAGTGGAATTACTGGATCATACGATAATTCTATTCTTTTTTTTTTCAAGGATTTTATTTATTCATGAGAGACACAGAAGAGTGGCAGAGATATAAGCAGAGGGAGAAGCAGGCTCCCTGTGGGGAGCCTGATGCAGGACTCAATCCCAGCACCCCGGGATCATGCCCTGAGCCAAAGGAGACACTCAACTACTGAGTCAGATGTCCCATGGTAATCTTATTAATTTTTAGAGGAACCTTCATGCTGTTTTCCACAGTATCTGTACAATATGCATTCCACAAGGAGTGCAAAAGAACATGAAGCTTTTTTTCTACACATCCTTGCCAACACATGCAATTTTTTGTGTTTTTTATTTTAGCCATTCTGACAGATGTAAGGTAATAGCTCACTGTGGTTTTGATTTTCATTTTGATTTTCATTGCCCTCATGATTAATGATGTTGAACATCTTTTCATTATAGGCCATCTGGATGTCCTCTTTAAAAAAAATGTCTATTCAGGTCCTGTGCCCATTTTTTTAAATTGAATTTATTTTTGGTATTGAGTTTTATAAGTTCTTTATATATTTTGGGTATTAACCCCTTAATGGATGTATCATTTGCAATTATTCTCTCCCATTCAGTAGGATGCCTTGTTATTTTGCTGGTTTTCTTCACTGCGCAACTCTTTTTATTTTGGTTCCAATAGTTTAGATTTGTTTTTCTTTCCTTTACCAAAGATCTATCTGGAAAAAATTTTCTACAGCTGATGTTATAGAGATTACTATGTATGTCATCTTCTAGGAATTTCAAGCTTTAGGTTTCACATTTAGGTCTTTAACCTATTTGGAGTTTATTTTCATGTATGGTGTAATAAAGTGATCTAATCTTATTCTTCTGCATGTAGCTGTCCAGTTTCCCCAGAACCATTTATTGAAAAGATTGCCCTTTCTCCATTTCTTATTTTTACCTGTTATAGATTGACAAGCATGCATTTATTTCTGGACTCTGTATTCTAATCCACTGATATACATACATGTCTTTTTTTCATGGCCATACCATACTGTTTTCATTACTACAGTTTTGCAGTATATATTGAAATCTGGTGTTGTGATACCACCAGGTTTGTTATTCTTTCTCAAGATGGTTTACTTACATTTAAAACTACAGATATATTTGGGTTAAGGTCTATTGTCTGTGTGCTTGTTTTCCTTTGTTCTATCTGTTCTTCCTCCAACATTCCCCCAATGTTTCTTATTTTTCCTGGTCATAAAATTCAAGTTTGGCAATAATTTGCATCTTTTTTAAAGATTTTATTTATTTATTCATGAGAGAGAGAGA